>NC_133425.1:53322500-53587500 GCF_049350105.2 Macaca mulatta | reverse complement strand
TGAACCCGGGAGGCAGAGCTTGCACTGAGCCGAGATTGCGCCATTGCACTCCAGTCTGGGCAAGAGACTCTGTCTCAAGAAAAAAAAAAAAAAAAAAAAAAAGGTATATATCTCCACAGAGACTTGCACACAAATGTTCATATGTTCATAGCAACATGATGTACAGCCAAAAAGTGGAAACAACCTGTGTCCACTGATGAGTGGATAAACTGTGGTGCGTCTATACCATGAAATACTCTTGAGTAATGAAAAGAAATGAAGTTCTGATACATGCTACGAGGTGGATGAACCTCAAAAACTTTATGCTACATCAGAGAAGTCAGATGTGAAAACCCACATATTGTATGACCCATTTATATAAAATGTCCAGGAAAGACAAATCTATAGACACAGAAAGCAGATGTGTGGTTGCCTGGGACTGGGGTATACGAATGAAGAGTGGTTACCATCTGGCATGAGGGGTCTTACTGGGGCAATGGGAATGTTCTAAAACCAGATGTGGTGAGAGTTGCACAGTTCAGTCAATTTGTTAAAAATCATTGAGTTAGGCAGGGGTGGTGGCTCATGCCTGTAATTCCAGCCCTCTGGGAAGCCCAAGTGGGTGAATTGCTTGAGCCTGGGAGTTCGAGACCAGCCTGGGAAACATGGCAAAACCCTGTCTCTACAAAAAATACAAAAATTAGCTGGGCCTGGTGGCGTGTGCCTGTGGTCACAGCTACTTGGGAGGCGGAGGTGGGAGAATCACTTCAGCTAAGAAGGTTGAGCCTGTGGTGAGCTATGATCATGCCACTGCACTCCAGCCTGGGTGATAGAGTGAGACCCTGTCTTAAATAAATAAATAAATAAATAATAAGTAATATAAAAGTCATTGAATTGTATACTTAACATGGGTGAATTTTATGGCATATATATTCCCATAAGGTTGTTTTGAAAAATAGATTCCAGCCAATTTAGTAAAAGAAAGCAAGACATTGGCCCTGCCAGTCCCTAGAAGCTTCCACATATGCCTTCCCAATCACAATCCCCAACCCAGCAAGAGGGAACCACTCTCCCTCCTTGTAGTACTTTTATTTATGGGCAGCTGTAGAAAACTTTATTTAACAACTCTAGGCTTTCTAGAAAACCAGACACTGCAAATGTACTTATGTTTGTAGCCATAGACAGGACAGGCTAATTTTGCCTTTTGGAAACTTTGTATGCATGGATCACCGGGGTCTTCTTTTGAATCTGGCTTCTTTCCCTCCACATATATGCACATGAGATTCATCCAAACTTTAGCCACTCTGTGTGGCTGTGTTTTGCTCATTTTCCCCACCCTAGATCCCATTTCTCTTCACTCAGGCCCATCTAACTTTCCCTCCTTCCCACTCTGCAGGTTCTCCAACTGCTGCTAAGTTGCCCAATCCCAGAGATGCATTTCAAGTCTCAGCTCAGACAGTGGCCCCTCGGATAACTGCCTCACTCCAACACAGCCACTGCTCTTGGCTTTCACCTCACCCCATGCTTCTGCTTCTTCATCCCCATCCCTGGCAGCTCCTTAAGGCTCCTTTACCAGCTCCTGCTCTTTTTGCATCCTCTGAGTGAGCCCAAGTGTTCCAGGTGCCACCTCTGGTCCCCTTTGTTTCCTTGGGTTTCCTAGGTGATATCAGTCAGTCCTGTGGCTTTAAGCATCATCTGCAGGCTGAGGCCTCCAAAATTTCTATCTCCAGTAGACCTCTCCCTAAGTCACACACACACAGTCACACACACACACAGTCACATTTCAACCTGGATATCTCTCAGACATTTTTCTTTTTTTTCCTTAGGCTGGAGTGCAGTGGTGTGATCTTGGCTCACTGCAACCTCCACCCACCAGGTTCAGGCGATTCTCCTGCCACAGCCTCCAGAGTAGCTGGGATTATAGGCACCTGCCACCATGCCTGACTAATTTTAGTATTTTTAGTAGAGATAGAGTTTTGCCATGTTGGCCAGGCTGATCTCGAACTCGTGACCTCAGGTGATCCACCTGCCTCGGCCTCCCAAAGTACTAGGATTATAGGCATGAGTCACTGCACCCAGCCTCTCTCAGACATCTTAACAAAGTAGTGCTCATTATTTTCCCCCCAAAATTCTTCCTCCAAACTTCCAGCCCCAGGCTGCTTCTTTTCAGTACATGTGTAAACCAGCCTGGGGTGGTTTACTGGTTCACCCACTAAACCAGCCACCCAGTTGCCCTGGGTGAGCCCCTCCATGCCCCCCTTTTTCCTCCCCTTTCCCTTCTCCTATCTGTACTCCCACCAGCATAGTTGAAGCCCCATCATCCCTCCCATCAGGCTGCAGGCAAGGGCGAATGTCACCTGTGCTACTCGCAGGCCCAGGCAGAGCAGAAGGGCTTGCTGCTGTTCCCTGGGAAGGAGCTCTGACCCTTGCAGCCTGGCATATTTGTAGGGAAGGGTCAGGGAGTACCTTGAGCTTTACCACTGGGGTCTGGCCTTCCTGGCAGAAAGAACTTTCTTTTGCATCACTTGCCTTGTGGAGGTTGCATTATCAGAGGTCTTGAAGCCCAGCACTGGAGGGGAAGTCAGGGTTCATCCAGTCGCCAATCGGCTTGTCCCTCTGCAGCCTCCTGACCAGTTTCCTGTTTCCATGCTTGTCTGCTACATGGAGCCACACAGATCATGCCCAGCCCCTGTTCAAAACCATCATCTAAAACTACACTCCTTCCTGTGGCCTATAGGCCTCACAACATCTGCCCCTGCCCCCTGTCAACCTCATCTCCCACCACTCTCCCCTGCACCCACTAAGCTCCAGGCTCCCAGGGCCCCATTCTGCTCCTCAAGGCTCATTCCAGCCTCAGAACCTTTCTCGTTGCAGTGTCCCTGGTCTGGAGCACCGTTCACCCAGCTCTTTTCACAGCTGAGTCTTTCTTGCTTTTCATGTCTCAGCTCAAATATACATCTACCTCATCATAGGGGCCTGCCTACCTACCCCCACTGCCCTCCACAACACACGCTTCTGCCCTGTTTCTTTTATGGCACTTAGCATAATTTGCAATATTCTTTATTTGTCAGTAATCTCCTCCATTGGAATGTAAGCTCCATGAGGACAGAGCCTATGTCTGTCTTGCTCAGTGTGCCAAGGCTGACACACTGCCAGGCACAAAGGAAGAGCTCTAGGCCAGGTGCAGTGGCTCACATCTGTAATCCCAATACTATGAGAGGCTGAGGCAGGAGGATTGCTTGCATTCAGGAGTTTGAGACCAGCCTGGGCAACATAGCGAGACCCTTGTCTCTAAAAAAAATAGAAATTAGCCTGGCATGGCAGCACACATGAGTCGTCTGCTACTCAGGAGGCTGAGATGGGAGGATCACTTAAGCCTGAGACGTTGAGACTGCAATGAGCCATGATCCCACCACTGCACTTAGCCTGAGTGACAGAGAGAGACCGTGGCTTAAAAAAAAAAAAAAAGAAGAAGAAGAAGAGGCCGGGCGCGGCGGCTCACGCCTGTAATCCCCGCACTTTGGGAGGCTGAGACGGGCAGATCACGAGGTCGGGAGATCGAGACCATCCTGGCTAACACGGTGAAACCCCGTCTCTACTAAAAAAATACAAAAAACTATCCGGGCGAGGTGGCGGGCGCCTGTAGTCCCAGCTACTGGGGAGGCTGAGGCAGGAGAATGGCATGAACCCGGGAGGCGGAGCTTGCAGTGAGCTGAGATCCGGCCACTGCACTCCAGCCTGGGCGACAGAGCGAGACTCCGTCTCAAAAAAAAAAAAAAAAAAAAAAAAAAAGAAGAAAGAAAGGAAAGGAGGAACTCTAGAAATGGTTCAGGTAATTAAATCAAGTCCTGCGCCTTTGCCAAATATCCCTCAGAGCCTCCACACTGAGCCCCTCTTCCTTGGGCCCTGTCCCCTTGTGCCCTCTCCTCCTAGATCTCTGTATCCCTTCTAGTGTCCAGCCTCAGTTCACAGTGCAGGTCAGATGCCTCAGTCATCTGCCAGGCCTTGGATTCATCCTCAAGGCCTAGCCCTGGGACACAGCCTTTCTGGCAGAGCCCAAGGCAGGGGAGCCAGAAAGAATCTGCCTGCGTCCTGGCCTGGGGACTGGAGAGTTGGGATACGCCTCTTGCCATGGCTGAGTGGAAGCTGACAAGCCCCTGCCACCTTGAAGAGTCTCCAAGCATCACATGGGAACTCCAAGCTGTTATTCTCCCATCAGCCACTCTGTGTCTTGGCCAAGGTGTGTGGGAAGCCAGGCCCCTGGTAACCCGGGCAGGTCCCCTGGCAACCCATGGTGCTCCAAACCTGGGCCATGCAGGGGCCCTTCCCTGGGGCCCACATCCTTGCTGGACCCTGGGAGTTGGAGGGTGCTGCTGGTTTCCTGGGCATCAACAGCCTCTTTTCTCCCCTGCCCCCATTCAGCGCCCGCTAATCCTTTGCACACGGCCCAGCTACTGCCAATTAATCTTCCTTGTGTCTGAGGGGCCAGCTACTAGTGGCAGCGAGAAGACAATTCCTGGCTGGCGATTGGCATCTGAGCAGGTAACTCAGGATGAGGGGGAGGCTCGGTGGGACCCCGAGGGGATCCCCATGTTCTCCCTCTAGAAAGGCATTTAGGCAGGACCAAACTGGCATGGTGGGAAACCTGCGGCTTCCCTCTCTCTGGTGGAGCTCAGACTTTAGCGTGCAGCAGAATTTTCAGGACAGCTTGTGCAATGCAAATTCCTAGGTCCCCCAGGAGGGCTTGAGGGACCTAGGAATCTGTATTTTCATCAGCTCTCCAGAAGATTCTGGAAATACTGGTGGTGCAACACCATAGCTCCCCAAGCTGCCACTCGTGGGCCCCCTTCCCTCCTGAGCCTCCCTCATCAAAGTGCGGTCAGCAGGGACACGGGAGAAAGATGGGAGGGACCTGTAAAAATTCTCATTTAGGAGGAAAAAGAAAAATGGGGGATCAGGGAGGCTTCCTTAGTCATTTCCAGAAGGTTTAGAAATGCAAGCCAGAATTGCTGCCTGCTGGGAAGGGTCTACAGGCCTGGCCCGCAGAGGAGGCCAACACTCGGCAAACGCCACGACCACCTGGGAATAGATGTGGGGCAGCTGGAATCGGGCAGACCTGAGTGTAAACTCAGCTTGGCCACTGCTGGCTGTGCTGCTTCAGGCGATTCTGTTGACCTTTCTGTGCTGCATAATGAAAATTCTTATTTTACTGAGTGCAGGGGCGGGGCGTGGTGGTGAGAGCGAGGATGAGTATGATCGTGAGTAGAATGCCCTTAGCTCAGCCCTGGCTCTCGGGGCTGCCTGTGGCTGGCTGGGGTCAGTGAAATCTGCCATCCCAACGTGTGAGCTCTGGCAGTCCAGACTTGGGAAAACATTGTGTCTGCACCCCCACCTTCAGGGAAATGGAAGACCGGAGGGGTCATGTCTGCCCCAAGTTCACTTTTTGGGAGGCTCAGCCAGGGATCTGACACTTAGAGCTCTGTTCCCACCACAGCCTCTCATGGGAGAGGCTGCGCTGCTGATGCCAGAGCGGGAACAGAGGTCAGGGCTGTAAGTAGAGCGCAGGCAGCATAGCCGCGGGCTCTGGGGAGCTGGGCTTGGCCTGGGCTGCCCTCTTCAGCTGGGGCCAGGGTCCCTGGCAGAAAGGGGCATACAGACACTCTGCCAAAGCCTGGGTTGCCCATGGCTGGGAGAGGGGTGGGGCACACTCATGTGGGACAAGAGCACATCTAGGGCTAGGAGTTAGCACACACTGACCTGCACACTGCCCACTGGCCAGGCCATCCTGCAGGGGTTCAGTCATAAGGGCTGGGGCTCGCCATTCCCCAAACAGAAATCAACCAGAAACAACCTGTATAAGGTAGGACTGAAATAACACAGTAAACCATGAAAAAAGGCTTACCTGGCATTTTATCTTTTTCTTTCTTTTTTTAAAATATAGCACTATAAGCATTTTATTTTATTTTTGAGACAGGGTCTCACTCTGTCGGCCAGGCTGGAGTGCAATGGCGAGATCTTGGCTGACTGCAACCTCCAGTTTTTGGGCTCCAGTGATTCTCGTGCCTCAGCCTCCTGAGTAACTGGTACTACAGGCGTGTGCCACCATGCTGGGCTAACTTTTTGTATTTTTGGTAGAGACAGGATTTCATCATGTTGCCCAGGCTGGTCTTGAACTCCTGAGCTCAAGCCATCCGCCTGCCTCAGTCTCCTAAAGTGCTGGGATTACAGGTGTGTGTCACCACGCCCAACCTTTTTCTTTTTTTGGAGGAGTCTCACTCTGTCACCCAGGCTGGAGTGCAGTGGCGCAATCTCTGCTCACTGCAACCTCTACCTCCCGGGTTCAAGCGATTCTCCTGCCTCAGCCTCCGTAGTAGCTGGGATTACAGGCACGCACCACTGTACCCAGCTAATTTTTGTATTTTTAGTGGAGATTGGGTTTCACCATGTTGACTAGGCTGGTCTCAAACTCCTGACCTCAGGTGATCTGCCTGCCTTGGCCTCCCAAAGTTCTGGGATTACAGGAGTGAGCCACCATGCCAGGCCCACTTTTTTTTTCTTTTTTTTTTGAGACAGGATCTTGCTTTGTCACCCAGGCAGAAGTGCAGTGGCATGGTCACTGAAGCCTTGACCCCCTGCCTCAGCCTCCTGAGTAGCTGGGACTACAGGTGCACACCACCACAGCAAGATTTTTTTTTTTTTTTAAAATAGAGATAGGGTCTTGCTATGTTGCCCACGGTGGTCTTGAGCTCCTGAGCTCAAGTGATCCTCTCATCTTGGCCTGCCAAAGTGCTGGGATCACAGGCATAAGCCACTGCACCCAGCCCATTTTACCTTAAAAATTTTAAAAATGATGAACATAGGTTAATTTTATCTTAAAACAGATTTTCCACTCATGTATTACTCATAATGAATATTTTTACTTATGAAATTATGCAGTACATGCATATTACACAATTAATGTTTTCATTTGATACCATGTAATAGTCATAGCCAACATTTATTAAGCCCTTGGCATGTGCCAATCACTGTTCTGAGTATGTTCCACTTATTATTATTATTATTATTGAGACAGGATCTCACTCTGTCACCCGGGCTGGAGTGCAGTGCCACGATCTTGGCTCACTGCAACCTCCACCTCCTGGGTTCAAGTGATTCTTGTGCCTCCGCCTACTGAGTAGCTGGGATTACAGGTGCCCGCCATCATGCCCAACTAATTTTTGTATTTTTAGTAGACATGAGGCTTCCCCATGTTGGCTAAGCTGGTCTGGAACTCCTGGCCACAAGTGATCCGCCCACTTCGGCCTCCCAAAGTGCTGGGATTATAGGCGTGAGCCACTGCGCTTGGCCTAAGTATGTTACACTTATCAATTCATTTTATCCTCACAATTAACCCATGAGGTAGGTACTATTAATATCCCTATTTTACCGACAAGCAAACTGAGGCACAGAGACATTAAGTGATCTGCTCATGACTTGACTTCAGAGCAGGCACATCTTCTTGCTAGCTCGGTTAGACTGCTTCTTTCTTTTTAATGCCCCCGTAATAGTCCATTATTGGATATAGTGTAACTTACTTAATACATGCCTCTCTTACAGATGAACATTTAGGTACATGTAAGTACTTTCCAATAACCAATCGCCTCTTGATGAATATTTGGGTGTTTTTCATTTTTGCTATAACATCCAGCTTCTTTGTACACATATATTTATGGCCTTGAGTAATTCTATAAGGTAAATACCTAGAGATAAAATTGCAGAAATATATATGCACACATATTTCTGTGTATATATGTAATATATATGTGTATATGTATATCAAATATATATGTGTGTATATATATTATATATTTTTTGAGACAGGGTCTCACTCTGTTGCGCAGGCTGGAGTACAGTGGTGCATTATGACTCACTGCTGCCTCGACCTCCTAGGCTCAAATGATCCTCTCACCTCAGCCTCCTGAGTAGCTGGGACTACAGGAGTGAGCCACTACACCTGGCTAATTTAAAAAATATTTTGTAGAGACGAGGGTCTCGCTATCTTGCCCAGGCTGATCTCAAACTCCTGGGTTCAAGCAATCGGTCCACCTCAGCCTCCCACATTGCTGGGATTACAGGTGTAAGCCACTGCACACAGTCAAAATATTTTTAAAGTTGATGAAGGAAAAGGAAATGTACAACTCACAAGAGTGGTCCATAAGTGGCGGGAGCAACTGTGAGTGCTCCAGGGAGGGCTAAGGACACTGTCTTCTACAGGTGTCAGGATGTTGGGCTGGGTCCAGAGGGTGCTGCCTCAGCCCCCAGGAACCCCTCGGAAGACCAAGATGCAGGAGGAAGAGAAAGTGGAACCAGAGCCAGAGCTGGAGGCAGAGGTGGAACCAGAGCCAAACCCTGAGGAGGCTGAGACAGAGTCCGAGTCCATGGTGAGAGGTGGAGGGGGAGGAGGGGCAGGCCGGCCTTGCTGCTCAGGGTCTTCCCAGTTTGGGCCACCTGCTCTCCAGGGACCTTCTACAGTGGAAAAGGTTAGCATCAGAAGGAAAAGTGAGGGTCACAGGGTCCCACACTTGTTCAAATGAGAAAACTCAGGTTCAGACAGTGGATAGGGCTGGCCCAAGACTAACATTTTCTGTAAAAGGCTAGATAGTAAATATTTTAGGCTTTGTGGGTGATGCTATCTCTGTTAATTACTCAATTCTGCGATTATAGTGTGAAAACAGTTATAGGTAGTGCATGAATGAATGAGCATAGCTGGGTTCCAATACAATTTTATTTATAAAAACGAGCAATAGCCCAGATTTGGCCCACAGGCCGTATTTTGCTAACCTCTGGAGTTCAGAACAGAGCTACTCACAGGAGCCAGTCCATGAACTGTTTATTACTAGTCCATGATGGTTAAGCAGTTTGTACCAGAATGTAAATCTACTCTGTAGCTAAGTACACCGATTAGTTTAGTTGCTATTTATTTTGTACCAAGACTTTCTCAATGAAGGAAGCAGTGCATTGATAAACATTCTGGTGCAAACTGCTTAATCATCATGGACCATTAACAATTTGCAGACTGGCATGGATCCATAGGCCACACTGTGGAGTATTTCTCCAGAACTTTTCCTCTGCAACCCATCCATTCAGGAGGTGGATGACAACTAATTCAGCAGCTCAATTCAACAGATGTGATTGAGCTTCTAATTGATGCCAGGCCCTGTGGTCAGTGCTGAAAGCATAAAGATGAATAGGCCTTGCCCCGGGGGGTCAGCAGACAAGAGCCCAGCCAGTTCATTCTGCCAAGAGACACAGGTGGGGAGGAGGGAATGTGGTGAGCCCCAACATTGGCCTCAGCTCTCCCCTTCTTGGGGAGCCAGAAAAGTGTGTCAGATCAAACAGTGGGAGCTCAGAAGAGGGACAGTCATCTTCACTTTGGAGATTGGCGGCTGATGGGGGAGAGCTTTTTAGACGCAGAGGATGGAGCAGAATTTTAACCCAGGGAGATGGTGATGCTGGGCATTCCTGGCAGAGGAAAGGCTGTTACTAGAGAAGGGCAGGGTGTGTTTAGGAAACAGGTATAGCGTGTGTGTATGCATGTGTATATGTTGCATGTATATACACTTATATGTCATATATGTGTAGTGTGCTCTTGGTATGTCTGTGTCTGCACATATGTATTTGCAAATTGGGTGTGCATGACAATGTATGTGAGCATATATGTACATGAATGCATGTGTATGTGTTTGCACATATGTTTATGTGCACATGTATTAGTATGTCTGTGGTTCCATGTGTTTGTGTGACATGCTAGTGTGTATGTGTATGTGTCTACATATTTCTGAGTATGTGAGTGTACTCATGTATTTCTATGTGTATGCATGTTTGTGTGTCTGTGACTATGTCATGTGTATGTGTATATACACATAGTTGTCTCCACATGTGTATATATACACATTTTGTGTCTGTGCATGGATGTTCATGTATGTTTAGATGCAGAAATCTGTGTGTATGTGCATATCCATATGCACATGCTTGTGTGTATTTGCAAATATGCAAGTGTGTGACTGAGCATATGTGTGTATACACATATTTCTGCACTTGTAATCATATGCAATGTACCTATGCATATGTGCATGTTGTGTGTCTCTACACCGGCAGGCATATGCATGTGTGTATCTGTATGCATGCATGTGTGTATATGCACGTTTGCATATGACTGTATGCACATATATGTGTGTTGGGGCATGTATGCATATGTACATACACATGTATATGTACATATGTTTTTGCCTGTACATGTGTGCACATGCACTTATTTTTGTGTCTGCACATGTGTGTATATATGCATGTTGATATTTGTGTGTCACTGTATGTATGCATATGTATGTGTACATACGCTCATATTGTATGTCTGTTCATGTATGTATGTGAATGAGAGTGAGTATGCACACATTTGTGTGTATGTGTGTGCATGTATGTTTGTTTGTACATACACATATGTGCATGTCGTAGCAGGAGGTGTAGCTGCAGAGGCAGGTGAAAGGCAGATAGCAGAGGCCAAACTCCAGCTGGCTACTAGGGAGGAATGGAAAGTTTGGGCCAGAAGGAGAGGGAGCGCCCTGGTGGGGGATGAGGGGCGTGGACTCCTTCCATCTCCCTCTTCCCCTCAGCCTGCCTCAAGACTTCATAACTATCTCTAAATGGTCCTCTCCCCTCTCAGGCCACTAAAGTGGGGCAGCCTCCTGGGGATATTTTAGGCCTGGGAGGCTGGGAGGCCACCTTGGACCTTGGGGGCTGTGAGGGCCCCCAGACCCAGATGAGGGGTCCCTGGGGCTAGGAGGAAGGGAGCATCCCAGGTGGAAGGTAAGGCCACCAGGATTTACAGAGACGATGCTGAGGAAAGAGCTGTTCGGGTCTTTTGTGGGGCAGGGATCCCTTGAGGGAGAATCAGGGGCTGCCCCTGTCCAAACCAGGCTGGTCTCACCTAGGGCTTACCTGGCCGTGTTCGAACCCTCTAGCCCCCCGAAGAGTCACTCAAGGAGGAGGAAGTGGCTGTGGCGGACCCAAGTCCTCAGGGTGAGTGAGAGTGCGGAAGCCCAGGCTGGCAGGGCAGGAGGGCCGGCATTCTCCCCCTGGAGCCTCGCAGAACCCACGAGGTTGGCAGACCCATTTCGCAGATAAGGAAACTGAGGCTCAGAGAAGCTAAGGGTGGGCTCCCGGAGACTTCAGTTGATCTGAGCTGGAGCCTGGCTTTCTGACCCCTTGGGGGCTCTCTCTGCTTCCCTGACTTGATCTCCCCAAGCAGGGTAGAAATGGGCCTCTCTGAGGCCCTAGATCTGAAGGATGAGAGATTCTTTTCCAGAGACCAAGGAGGCTGCCCTTACTTCTGCCATATCCCTCCAGGCCCAGGGTGCTGAGAGTTCTGAAATGAACAGGTACTTTACCACCCTCCCCTCTCTCCAGGGCCAACCTGCCCCCGACTCCCCTCCTAGCTAGGGAGCCCTAGGGATGGGGGGTGGATGAGTACTGCCCTCAGCTCTGCTGTCATTCTGGGGAAAGCCCTGGGACATCCTGGGAATTGGCTGAAGTGAGCTTCAGGTGGATGGTGGGCTCTCCCACAGTAAGCCTGAAGCTCCCAGTTTGTAATTTCTGCTGGAAATCCAGTCATGCATTCATCTCCATTCACCCCATTCATTCATTCCTTCACTCATTCATTCATTAGACTGCTGGCTCCTTGAGGGCAGGGCAATGTGACCAAAAGAAACAGTGGGTCAGAGCTGCCTAGTGAGCGCCCCTGTACAGGGGGCCGGATGTTTCTCAGTGCTCGGGTGAGATGCAGGCCCAATGGGGTCAGAACTTCTGCTTTTCCCAGAGAAGCCAGAAATCCAGGCTTTTGCATGGAATCTCCCAGTTGGTTCAGACATTTCACACCATGGTGCTTGGGGCCTGAGCATGGCTGGGGCTGGGCTGGCCTCAGGCAGGGAGGCTGTGACCTTCACATTTAGGCTGCTCAGCCTCTGCCACAGCATTACACCGGCAGCAAACCTTGGCCCTTTGGGAGCATGATGTGTGCTCAGAGCAGGACAGTGGGAGGCAGGAGGAGAGGAAAGTCAGCTGCTCTGTCCTAAGCATCCATGGGGGTGGACTCCGAATGGCACCCGGTCTGCCTG
Source organism: Macaca mulatta (assembly GCF_049350105.2). NCBI lineage: Eukaryota > Metazoa > Chordata > Mammalia > Primates > Cercopithecidae > Macaca > Macaca mulatta. The sequence continues at coordinate 53,575,372 of NC_133425.1, read as the reverse complement.
GCCTCACGAAGCAGCAGCATCCCCCATTTTCCAGAGAAGCACATGGAGTTTCTTGGGGAGGAGATGGGTCTGAATCTCCCAGTGGGGAGACAGTGGTTTAGGATTCAAGCCAAGTTCTTTCGGACACTGGACTTGCCTTGGGCCAGTGGTACATGTAGGTACTTTCCAATAACCACACCACACACATACAGATGACAGTGACACTCAGGGACGGGGACTCACCTAGCGTCTTGGGCCTCGAGGGCCTCATTGAGCTAGGGGAAGTTGGCGGCAGGCTGGTGTCTCTGTCCATCGCAGTCCCAGCCGCAGGGTGCTGACCTGGCTCATGAAGGGCGTGGAGAAGGTGATCCCACAGCCTGTCCATAGCGTCACAGAGGACCCGGCTCAGGTACTGCTGGGGCTGGAGGCTGAAGGGGCTGGGTCGGAGAGGGGCTGTGGGGAGGCTGCCCTTGGGCTCCCCGCCCATGTCTATCTATCTGTCCCTGGCAGATCCTGGGGCACGGCAGCACTGGGGACACAGGTAAGACCAAGCGGCAGGATAGCTTTTCAGCGGCAGGGCTGAGGGGCTGAGGGGTTGCTGGGATGGGCCCTGCCCCTTGGGAGCCTCTGCCCAGGCCAGATCTTCTCATCTGATCGACCCTGAGTTCGAGCCTGGGATTGAGTTGGGCTCTCGGTGCCCACTCCAGGCTGCCCAGGGGGCTGGGGCAGGTCTGCTACTGACTGCCTTTCTGTATTTTCTGACCCTGCAGGGTGCACAGATGAACCCAATGAGGCCCTCAAGGCCCAATACATGAGGTGAGTCCCTGTCCCTGAGTGTCACTGTCATCTGTATGTATGTGGTAGGAGTAACAGGGCCTTGGGTTCAGGAGCAGGGTCTGTTACCACCTCAGGGTATGACCTTGGATGTGCCTCCCGTCTCCTCTATGCCTGTTTCCAGCCATAGAATGGGGACAGTGGACCGTGTGCTGCTCATAGTTTGTGGCAGAAGGTCCCTGGGTACACCCAGGGATGACTGAGAGGCCCCTGGGTGGGGCCACCCTCTGAGAATGGGGAGGGGCAGGGATGAGCTCCTCACAGGTGGGCTTCATGTAAGTAGGCTCCGTGTGGAGCCTGGAAGCAGGGCTTGGCTCACTGTGGGGGACATCAGGGTGCCCAGGCTGGCCTCAGTGTCTGACCTCTCAGAGCTGACTCAGGGAGGGGTGGCTGCCCCATCAGTAAGGGTGGCAGGCTGGCGGGGGGACTCTGGCAAAAAGGGGAGCCAGGGAGCTCCGAGAAGGGGCCCTGCTCAGTTTCAACTGCCTCTTCCTTGCAGGTGTTTAGGCCCTGTGTGGCCAGGTCCTCCAGGTTTTCAAGAGAAGCTAGAAATCTAGCTTTTTATGTAAAACCCTCAAATTTTAATCAAGAAGTTTTCAGGACACTGTAGACTTCCAAAGTAAGCTTGAAGCTCCCAGTTTGTAATTTCTGCTGGAAATCCAGAGACATGCATTCATCTCCATTCACCCCATTCACCCCATTCATTCATTCCTTCACTCATTCATTCATTAGACTGCTGGCTCCTTGAGGGCAGGGGCTTTTGTCCTGGTCACTACTGAACCCTTGGTGCCCGGCACAGCACCTACCAGAGTGAGGACTCAGCACACACAGGACAAATGCATGCATGAATGAACATACTTGTATATAATCACACACTTCGTTCATTCATTCATTCATTCATCCCTTGCTGCAGCTTGCTCTCTGTGTCTTTTGGTCCCCTACTTCCTTCTGAGACGTGCGCTGCTGATTCCTGAGACCATGAAAGCAATTTAGGATGAGGGCACCTAGAGGACTCACCAGCCTTCTTTTGGGCCATACTTGGGGGAACCGGTTGTCCTGGGAACATGGTGCCTCCCTGAAGAGAGTGGGGCTTCCCAGAGGCCAGACGGATTTGGGATCCAATGCTTGACCTTAGGACCAGCCACATAATTAATTTGCAGGGCCCCAGGCAAATGCAAATGCAGGCCCCTTAAAATTTTTTTAAAAATGTTTTCAGACTGTGACAGCAGAGTATGAAACCAAAACCAGGTCCTTCTAAGTCTAAGGCCTTGTGTGATGGCACAGGTCACACTCCCGTGCAGCCAGCCAGCCCTGTCTGTTCCAGCACAGGGAGCCCCCAGGGCTGCACTCAGGTCCTCAAGCGGCTCTTGCCTCTCCTCTGATGCCTCAGGAAGCCACGGCTGTGGTTCCAGAGCCTGGTCCAGCCCTGGCTCAGAATTGGAGTCTGGCAGGATTTCCCCACCGCCTTGGGGACCTTTGAGAGTTTCCAGGACAAGGCCGCCACTATGCAGAGCAGTGGTGGAGGCCATGGAGGGGCTGGTCCGGGGCGGGCCCCGCGGTGGGCTGTTAGGTAGTGCACTGACCTGTTCCCTCAGGGCGCTCTGCTGACCACTGGCCCCTCTGCAGGCCCGGGTCACGGCTGCTCCTGTGGCTGGAGCAGAATCTGGAGAGAGTGCTTCCTCAGCCCCCCAGATCCTCCGAGGTGAGCCAAGGAAGGGAGGGGCAGGGAGTTGAGTATATGGGGGGGGTTTCTGGGGCCCCAGGAGGGCCTGCCTCCTCCAGCAGGCTGTCCCCACCCCCCTGGAACTCAGGAGAGGGCGATGCCCCCCTTGGAGAGTCCTTGATGGGGAGGAGTGACTGCGAGAGGTGGCGGGGATTCAGAAGGAGAGACTCCCCAAGCCCCCCACTCACCAGCCTTGGGCCAGTGCACAGCTGGTAGTGGGGGTTGGGGAAGTGCACAGAGCTTGCTATGGCCCATGACATTGTGCCCTGTTTGTCACCCAGGTCTGGAGAGATGAGCCTGCAGTTGCTACAGGTGCTGCCTCGGACCCAGGTACAGGGAGGGGAGCTCAGGAGGGGGCTGCCTGGGATGGTCACGGGCTGGGCTCGGGGGTCAACTGGGCCCTGGAGAATCCCCTGGAGGCCCTTAGCCCCCACCCAGACTAGGATGGGGTTCAGGGCTTGCCAGGAGCAGGCTGCTGTAGGGGACACCAGAATCCCCTCCCCAGTCCAGACTGGGAAGCCAGAGTCCTGGAAGAGACGTGTGGGCCTTGGATAAGTCCCTTCCCCTCCCTGGGCCTCAGTTCCCTTGTCTGTCTGGTCTGTTTGAGGATAGGAATGGGTGAAGTGGTCCCAAAGGGCTCCCCATTCAGTCCTGTTAGTGCCTGAATCTGGCCCCTGTGCCCTTGAGGGGTTGGAGGAAGCCCTCAAGGGACGGCGTCTCTAGCTCCTGCTTTCCCCGCTGTTTAGTGCCTCCAGGACGCCCCCAGGAAACAGGGCCCAAGCTGCAGGCCCGGGAGAGCGCCCCCCTGCCCACTGCCATCCCCCTGCAGCCCAAGGAGGAACCCAAGGAGGTGCCAGCTCCAGAGCCCCAGCCTAGCTCCCAGGCCCAAGCCTCCTCCCTGCCACCACCCAGGGACACTGCCAGGTGAGCCACCCTCAATGCTGCGCCTCCCACCAGGGAGCAGGATGAGTACCTAGTCCCTGCCCAACACCTAACCTCCAGGAAACCTGGAAGAAAATTCTACTGGATGTGTGCAGACCCCTTCCCAAGGCAGCCACATCAGCTTCGTGCCCTTTCCCACGTTTCTATGCATGTCCAAGCTTTCAAGCGTTGGGTACGTGTTTTTTTTATTTTTTATTTTTTCTTCAACACACACCTGACAGGAGCAAACTATACCTACTCTTCTGCACTTTACTTTTTTTTTTTGAGACAGAGTCTTGCTCTGTCTCCCAGGCTGGAATGCAGTGGCATAATCTCGGCTCACTGCAACTTCTGCCTTCCAGGTTCAAGCGATTCTCCTGCCTCAGCCTCCTGAGTAGCTGGGATTACAGGTGCAGGCCACCACGCCCGGCTAACTTTTGTATTTTTAGTAGAGATGGGGGTTTCACTGTGTTGGCCAGGCTGGTCTAGAACTCCGGACCTCAAGCAGTCTGACCACCTCGGCCTCCCAAAGTGCTGAGATTACAGGCATGAGCCACCCCGTCTGGCTTGCTTCTTTTTTTTTCTTAACTTGAAAAATGTGTCTTAGAAGCTGTTTTATCCACACAGGTCTTACTGCATTCTTTCTTTGACAGCTGCATTAAATGGATGCACCAGTTTTTATTTAACTACTCAGTGGACATTTACATTTGTTTTCACTGTTTTGCCACAATCAATAGCCCGTGCATGCATCACTGGGTTCACACACAAGTAAATCTGGAGGATAAATCAGTGGAAATGGAGTTCCTGGGCCAGAGGATACATGTATTTAAAATGGGATACAGGCTGGGTGCAGTGGCTCATGCCTGTAATCTGAGTACTTTGGGAAGCTGTGGGAGCAGGAGTTTGAGACCAGCCTGGGCAGCATAGCAAGACTCCATCTCTACAAAAAAATTAAAACAAAAACAAAAACAAAAACAAAAAACAGCCGGGCATGATGGCATGTGCCTGTAGTCCCAGCTGCTCAGGAGGCTGAGATGGGAGTGAGCTATGATCACACCAGCCTGGGCCACCAAGTCAAGAAAGAAAGAAGGAAGAAAAAGAGAAGGGAAGGAAGGAAGGAGGGAAGGAAATCAGGACAGGTGTTGCCACTTTCCATGTGTGAGATGCCCAAAATGCACTCCCTTCTGGGGATGGGTGGGAGGGTTGGGGGAGCCTGAGCTACCTGCTGGGGCCTGAACAGTAGCCAGAAGCTCACTTAGGGAGGGTGGAGGGTGGGGGAAATGGTTTTCAGGCTGGAAACCTGGGCTCTGGCTCCTGGCAGGCTCTGCCTTTTGGCAGGCTTGTTTTCTGCCTTGTGAATGAGTTGACTTTGGCCTCAGTTTCCCCACGACCCTTCCCACCTGGACACAGCACACTCTCTTCCACCCGCAGGCTGGTGGCATGGGTCCTGCACAGGCTGGAGATGGCTTTGCCGCAGCCAGTGCTACATGGGAAGATAGGGGAACAGGTCAGTGCTGGGCGCATGAAGTGGGGGCCTTGGTAGTGGTAGGAGGGGTCTTGGGAACTCGGGTAAGGAGCAGGATGGTTGGCCTGTGTCCCTGGGGTGTGAAGGCACAGCAGGAAGAAGGGACCCTGGGTAGGAGCCCAGCTCCCCCAGCCTTCCTGTCTGCATGGCCCACGCTCATTCCACCCGCTCTGAGGCACAGTGGCCACAGGCCTGAGACGTGGTGGCCCAGCCCCTCCTGCCAGGGGTTCACAGTCAGTGGGGGAGGTCCTTCCATGGGGGAGCAGAGAGGACATGGGGCACAGAAATGGAGCCTCCTGGGAGCATCAAGGAAGGCTTCCCAGTGGAGGTGGCCTCCAAGCATTTGCAAAGGTCCGGAGATACACAGATTCTGGGAAGAAGTAAGGCTCACAGGAGCCGGCAGGCCCTATGTGCACTCCTGATAGCCTAGGGCTCCAACATGAGTGGCCAGGGAGAGCACTCATGCACCCCGTCACCCGTTCCTCTCCTTCCTCATGAACCAGGAACCTGGCCCTTTTTTCTTGGGTGCAATTGAACGTCTTTATAGAAGCACCTGGAACTGGGAAGTGGGAAGCTTAATCTCTCTCCTGGCTGTGTGGCCTCAGCCCTGGCCCCTCTCAGAACCTCAGTTGTCCCAGCTGACCAATGGTCAGTTGTTTACAGAACCCTTTACCTGCATTTTCGTACCCAGGGCTGTGAGAATGGAGGTAAACAGTTCTGTAAACAAAGCTGTCTAGGCCCCAGAGACAGGAAGGCCTGGCCAGGTCCTGGGTCTTTGTGTCACTGAAGGGCTCGGCCTGGCTCTTCTGAGCAGGTGCCCGCTGCTGTGGCTGTCTGGGGTCGCCCTCACCTTGATTCACTTGAGCCAAGGCTCGAGCTCTCAAAGCCCCCTCCCCCCACCTCAAATCCTTCACTGGCCCTGGGCACAGAGGGACTGTCTTCTCCATCCCGTGGGACAACTAAGGCCTGGAGACGTGGGTCAAGGTCATGTGCTGGAAGGGGTGGCCGAAACGGGGAGGCTGGTGAAGAGGCCATGGCAGGATTTTCCCTTTTTTCTCTCTCCATGCAGGAGCCTGACTCCCCTGGGATATGTGATGTGCAGACCAGTAAGTGACACATTACTGGGTCCCCATGTGCATATTAGGAAGGGTTGCTTGGTGTCCTTGGGTCTGACTGTATGTGGGCAAGGGGGCTGTCCCTGGCCAGACCTGGACTCACACAGGGGGCAGTTAGGGTCTCCTGAGCTGGAGCTGAGAGAGCCCTGTGCTCTGCAGGCCCTACCTCTGTTCAGCCTGGCCAGGTAGCCAGAGCCTGGCCCAGAGCCAGATGGTGGCTGGAGGCCCCGGGAGCCTGATGTCCAGCTTCTCTCCGGAGCAAACAGTCCCAGGGCTAAGTCAGATGAGCTCTCCTTCCTGCTGGTAATGCCCAGAGAGCTCCCATCCCCTGGCAGCTGGGCAAATGGGTTTGGCCAAGCTGAATGGAGAGGGGTGGGGGTCTCACTGGAGGAATCAGGCCCCACAGCCTCCAGCTCCCTTGAGCTGGAGGGGTCCCTGTCACCTGCGGCTGGGTTGGGGAGGCATGTGATGCCCTTTATCCCAGCCCTGAGCCAGGAATCGGGGACAGAGGACTGAGACCAGTCCCGAGCCAGGAATCGGGGACAGAGGACTGAGACCAGGAAGGGGCTGGAGGCAGGATCTGTTCTTTCTTCACTTCATGGCCTCCAGAGAGGCATGCGGTGAACAGGCATTCATTCATCCATCCATCCATTCATTCATTCAGTACATAGTTAAGGATAGCCTACTATGTGCCAGGCCTGTGATGGGTTCTAGTTGTGAGCAGAGCTCAGGGGCTGTGGGTGGTGGCGTCCCCTGTTCCATCCTGGACACAAGCCCTTCAACCACAGGCCTCAGGGTGTCCCAGGGCTCTGAGTTCTGCCCTGTGTCTGCAAGGCTGTGTCCAGCCCCAGCCCCACTATGCCGATGGTGGTCTCCATGAGTGCCCTGAAGCTGGGGGTGGCCGCTGTGGCCTGGAGCACACACTGGCCAGTGCACTGTGCAGCTCAGGTCTGATGGAGAGGCATGGGGGGCGTTAGGGTTGATGGTAATCATGGCGATGACATGAGGAGAGCTGGCCTGTCTCAAAGCAGGGCATACGCAGTCTTTCATGAAAGCTCGTGGCCAACCTGGGGCAACAGAGCAGAGACCCTCATGGCTGTTGGGGCACACAGGGGGCAGAGCTCAGAGAACCAAAAGCACCTGCCCAAGGTCACAGAGCAAATCGAGTCCACCTGGCCTGGCAGCCTCCGCTTAAAGGAACTAAAAACATTTCCTTGGGGGCAGAGAGCCTCCAGAGGGTCTGCATCTGAGGAACCAGAACCCTCTTCTCTTCCCCTCTGGAAGGAGGCGGGAATCTCCGCCAGCTGTGGCCAGGGCCTCCCTGCAATGTCCGGAGCATGTGGGTTATGGGTGGATGCTGGGTGGCCATGTGGGCAGTCTCATGGGGACAGGGTGGGGAGCTGGCTTGGTTTCCTTTTCTAGGGCTGCCATAACAGATGTGCACACACTGGGCAGCTTAGAACAACAGACACTGATTCTCCCACAGTGCAGGAGCCAGAAGTCCAGGGTCAAGGCTTTGGCAGGGTCGGCTCCTCCTGGGACTCTGAGCGAGACATGCCCGTGCCGCTCTCCTTGCTCCTGCTGGCCACTCGTGGTCCTTGGCGAACCTTGGCTTCTGGCTGTCCTCCAGTCCCTGCCTCCGTCTCTACACAGCCTTTACCTCTGTGTCTGTGTGTGTCAAGCCTCCCTCTCCGTTCTTTTAAAAGGACATCAGTCATTGGATTTAGGGCCCACCCTAAATCCGGGATGATCTCACTTTGAGATCCTTAACTTAATCACACCTGCAAAGAAGCTATTTCCAAATAAGGTCACATTCACAGGTAATGGGGTTAGGACTCGGAATTATCTTTTTGGGAGACACTATTCCACTCACGTCCCATGTCATGGGGAGACTCTGAGGGGCTGGGGGTTATCTGTCCCCTACCCTCCCCATTCATTCACTCATCCACTCACTCACTCACTCACTCACTCCTTCTGCCTGTCCACCCAGCCACCCACCCTGTCTTCTCCTTTGTTTCAGGGGTGATGGGAGCTGGAGGTCTCTGAAATAAGGGAGAAGGGAATCTGGGAGAGCTCAGATGGACACACGGATGGAAGGAAAGAAGGATGCCCTGAAGAGAAGACCTTCCGGGGGGAGGTGGCCACTGACACCCCACCCTATTTGAACAGGGAACCCCTCCCTGTCCACACACTCCCAGGCAGGACAAGGGGAGCCAGCGTCACCTGCACCAGCCCCAGAGCCTCCCAGACCAGAAAAAGGGGAAGGCCAGCCATGCGCAGCCTGCAAGATTTAGGCTAGACAGCAGGACTTACCCCCAGAGGGCTGTGGAAAAGCCCCATAGCCGGGCGTGGTGGCTCACGCCTGTAATCCCAGCACTTTGGGAGGCTGAGGCAGGAGGATTGCTTGAGCCCGGAAGTTCGAGACCACCGTGGGCAACACACTGAGACCCTGTCTCTAAAAAACCTTTTTTTAATTAATAAATTAGAAAGCCCCATGGATGGATGACTCAGTATTGAGCATCTCTTTAAGAGGATGCGTGCACAGCTCCCAGTGTGGTACCTGGCACAGTCAGCACCTCCACAAGATACAGTTTTTTCCAGAAGAGGTTCTCCCTAGGCCTGGCCACACTCTCTCCTTCCAAGGCTTGGGGACGCCAGTGAGCAGCAACAAATGTTTTCATTAACATTAAAAGAGCGTAAATGAGCACATCAAACCTGTGATTGCATGATATTATTGCTTAGGATAAAGCTAAAAGAAGGGTTTAGATTTTAAAAGTGGGTGGACTGAATAGCCCTGGGCTTGGGGTATTGAGTTGCAGGAGGGGAGGAATTAGCCAGGGGTCCTGAGCCGGGGGTCCTGGCTCCCAGCTGGCCCACATGTGTCTGTTTGGGCCATGGAGTGATTTTAAAAATTAGAATTGATTGCCAACATTTAAAAATCAAGTAGCTTTACATGAAAAAATCCGGCTTCTCTCGAACACTGGGTAGACCTGGCTGTAATGGGCCCACACGGTGCTTGTGAGGACAGTCTGGGCAGCTGCTGGCACCTGAAGGCAGGTGGCACCTGCCCCTTCATTTGTATACATCACCACACTGGCTGGGCAGGTCTTTGGATTCGAGATCCCTGAGGTCTCAAACTGGTGATGAGGTGGGGCAATCCCAGTAGAGGAAATAAAGTGTGGTATACAGGAGAGTAGTGGGACTTCAGCTAATGTGGAGCCCAGCATCCTTAATGCAGAAGATAAAACTAGAGAAGTTGGAGCCTGACTCTAGGAGACTAGGCTGTAGGCAATGGGGAGCCATTGAAGGTGATTGAGCAGGGGAGTAACTTCAGAAAGATTACTCTGAGGCTGAACAAGCTTTGAAGACAGGGAAAGCAATCAAAGCAGGGACCCTTCCAAGGCACCTGGGGCCAACTATGAAGAACGTCTTACCCCAGACTTTGTGATTCAAGAGTACTGGGAACTGGGTATCTGGTTCTGTTTTTTTTCCCTCCCCTCCCCTCCCCTCTCTTCTCCTCCCCTCCCCTCCCCTCTCTTCTCCTCCCCTCCCCTCCCCTCTCTTCTCCTCCCCTCCCCTCCCCTCTCTTCTCCTCCCCTCCCCTCTCCTCTCCTCCCCTCCCCTTTCCTCTCCTCCCCTCCCCTTCCCTCCCCTCCCCTCTCCTCTCCTCTTTCATGACCAAGTAATGTTTATGGAAGAATCTGCTTTATTGAGAAGCACCTGCTTTCTCAGATGATTCTGATGTCGGGGAGAGGCTGGGACCATACTTTGAGAAACACCCAGTGAGAGGTTAGTGCTTTGGGGCCAGGTGGGAGGAGATGTGAGCCTGGGCCAGGGAGAGGCAGAGGAAGGAGGTATCATGACCCAGGCCTGCCAGAAAGGGTGGAGGTTTGGAGTTAGGGCTTAGGCTTTGACAGAGACCCAGGGGTCCAGGTGGGTGCCTTAGCCTAGAATTCATGTGCCCAGGTTCCTGCCTGCTGATCCTGGAAGCAGGCGCTCCTTCCCACATGAAGCTGTTGACTTTCGTTCTTTTTTTTTTTTTTTGAGATGGAGTCTTGCTCTGTCACCAGGCTGGAGTGCAGTGGTGCGATCTCGGCTCACTGCAACCTCCACCTCCCGGGTTCAAGCAATGCTCCTGCCTCAGCCTCCCGAGTAGCTAGGACTACAGGCGCATGCCACAACGCCCGGCTAATTTTTGCATTTTTAGTAGAGAAGGGGTTTCACCGTGTTGGCCAGGATGGTCTTGATCTCTCGACCTCATGATCTGCCCGTCTCAGCCTCCCAAAGTGCTGGGATTACAGGCGTGAGCCACTGCGTCCGACCAAGACTGTTGACTTTCACCGGCCAGGGTCAGAACCTCATTTGACGGCTCTGAGGGCAGAGAGGCCACTGACCAAGAGGTGGCATGCCAGGGTGGAGTGGCAGTTTCTATGGGAACTGTAGCACTCATAGCTCCTGAACACCTCGGTAGGGCCACAGAGAAGCTGGGCGAGCTATGACTCAGACACCTGTAGAGAGGGGTGGTCAGAGTTCCAGGGGTGGGCCAGGAGCTCCTGCACCAGGCCTCCTGGGGGCCTGCCCTGGGGGCTGTGTAGCAGCATACCCCATCCCTCCCCTTCCAGATTGGTAATCTTGGGTACTGTCCTCCTCTCAGAGCTGCAGAATCTTTAGCTGTAAAATGGGAACAGTATAGGACACGTCTTGCAGGCCTGCTGCAGAGATGAAAGGAGGAAATGAGGCCGAGCACAGTGGCTCTTGCCTGTAATCCCAGCACTTTGGGAGGTCAACGTGGGTGGATCACCTGAGGTCAGGAGTTCGAGACCAGTCTGGCCAATATGGTGAAACCCTGTCTCTACTAAAAATACAAAAATTAGCCAGATGTGGTTACAAGAGCCCGTAATCCCAGCTACTGAGGAGGCTGAGGCATAAGAATCGCTTGAACGGGAGGTGGAGGTTGCAGTGAGCTGAGATCGCACCACTGCGCTCAAGCCTGGGTGTCACAGCGACACTCTGTCTCAAAAAAAAAAAAAAAAAAAAAAAAAAAAAAAAAAAGAAATGCTTATAAAACACCCATGCACTAAATAGGACCTAAAAAGAAAAGGTTAATGGAAAGGAAAGGCATGGTGGAAGCAAGGACGGCATCAGTTCTTAAGGACGGCACCCCTTAAGGAGTGGCCACTGATGCCATGAGGCGCTCATGGGACACATTTGTCACCTGGGATAGTGCACTGGGAAAACGGGAGTCAGGGCACCTGACTCCACCTTCCTGTGTAGCCTGGGACAAGACACTCAGCCTCTCTGAGCTGGCTCTCTTTAAAAGGGGGAAAGTGCCGTTCCTGCCCTTTGGGGCTGCTGTGAAAGCTCACGTGCTGTCAGGCAAGATGTTCTGTTCCCTGCATGTTCCCCGCTATGCCCAGGCAGGAACTGGCACCCCAAGGGGCTGCTTAGAGTGGAGACATTGCACCATTGCTGGACAGCAGCATAGACTGACCTGGACAACGCGTCCCACCACCGGATTCAGGGTCACATTTGGAGGAGCCTCCCTGACCAAACCCCAGTGGCATTTGCAGGGCCAGAGGAGCCGGAAGCAACCTGGAAACAGCTAGTTCGGGATGCGCTTGGGGCTTCCCTAGAGGGCAGGCAGCACCTCATCTGTGAGAGAGGGCTAATATCTGTACCTAGAAGTGGGGAGCTACGTGCCTGGCAATAGGAAGCACCCCATAAAATAAGGTGTTTATCTCTGTCTCAGTTTGCTCATCTGTAAAATGGGGAGAAAAATATAAACGAGGGAAAATGAAATGGGGATGCTAATTATAATCTCGAAATGTTGATGTGAGGACTAATAGAGTTATTCCACGTAAATCACTCAGCACAGGTCCTGGCACATAGGAAGTGCTCAAAAATGCAGCTGCTCTTACTATTATTGTTATGCAACATTATGAACAATAACAGCCAAAGTCTCAGGATAAGACTTGAGGCCAGCTTCCATTTAAAGTCATCGTTACTACTACCCGGGTATGGTGGTGCATGCCTGTAGTCCCAGTTACTCAGAAGGCTGAGGTGGGAGGAATGCTAAAGCCCAGGAGGTCGAGGCTGCAGTGAGCCATAATTGCACTCATGCACTCCAGCCTGAGCGACAGAGCAAGACCCTGTCTCAACCACGAAAAAGTCACTATTACTAATTTATGTTTGGCTGAGGGCCACGAAGATCCCTGGAGCTTTTGGGGGACACCTGGCGTCCAGGCGTTGTCCTTTGTCGCTGACACCAGCCTGGGGATAGGCGTAGGTTCCTGATGGGCTGCTCTGCACTCCCTTTGAGCACCTGCCAAGCTCACAGGCCCAGGGTGTTTTCGTTGTCAAGGACCAGGATAGATGAAGAAATGTTGAAAATTAGACTCCCATCTGAAGGCGGGACCACCCCCATGAGGAAGTGGAGTTTCCCTGGAGGGTGGAGCCTCTAAACCCAGGAGGGAGGGAAGGACTCTCAGAAGCAAATGCTGAGCATATGGGCTTGCTGTCACCAGGGGGTGACATCTACAGAGCAGGAAGCTCTCTCTGCATCCCTCAGGACAATCCAGGCTACCTGCACCTGGACGTGGCCAGGTGGACCCTGAACCTGGGCCTTTTAGCATCCCTGTGATGCTGTGACTGGAAACATTGTTTCTGCCTCTGCACAAACCTTTAAGAAGGAGGCCCCAGTGAGAAACAGGTTCAACCATAATCAAAGCTCTGTCTCAAGAGGAAAAGGGGGGAAGATGATGGAGACAGAGTGAATGAGCACAGGCTCCAGCCCATCACCGGAACACCAATCTGGTCCCGCTGAAAATGGAAAGTGCCATTTCCCCACTGCCTGACTAAGCACTGAGGCACTGCTGGCCACAGCCAGGGCTCCCTGCGGGGTCCCTGGGACTCGGAGGCCCAAGCCCACTCCCCTGCACATCCCATAAATGGCTCTTCCTGTGTTCCCTGCAGTCAGCATCCTTCCTGGAGGGCAGGTGGAGCCTGACCTCGTCCTAGAAGAGGTTGAACCGCACTGGGAGGATGCCCACCAGGATGTCAGTGCCAGCTCGCAGGGTACAGAGGTGGTTCCAGCTTATGAAGAGGAGAACAAAGCCGTGGAAAAGATGCCGAGGTGGGGAGTCTGAGAAGACCCTAAAAGATTAGTTATTGTTTGAGAAGGTACCAAACATGCAGTACCTTATCCCAAAGGTATAAAAAGGCACAGAGCAGGAACCAAACCTGCTTCCCCCTGCCTTCATACAGCCATCCTCCTCCCATGGGTATAATGGCTACCAGGTTCTTATGTGCCTCTCTAGAGACAGTCTGGGCATATGCAAGCTAACATCTCCCTCCTTTTTTCTTTCTGTACAGAAGGTAGCATAGCACACGTACCTATCTGCACCTTGCTATATTTATTCAGCGACATACCTTGAGGTCTTTCCACATTCAGGATATAGAGAGCATCTTCATTTTTCACTGCTGCATAGTATTCCATCATATGGCTGTACCATAATTTATTATTCACTATTGATGGACATTTAGGTTGGTTCCAAATTTTTGTTATTATGAACGATTCTGCAACAGGCACTCTTATATGCATGTCTTTGCACATGTGTGAATACATCTGCAGGAGATTTCTAGAGGGGAATTGTGGGTCATTGGTCGTGAGAATGTGGATTTGTGGTCATGACCACCAAGTCGCTTTCCATAGGGATGTCGCAATCTTTGTTCCTACTAGAGATGCTTGGTGACAGCGGGAGGTCTCGGGTTCTGAAGTCCATAACTTACATAGCTAAGATGGGGAAACTGAGGCCCAGAGAGGATCGGAGGCTGACCTAGGGTCACCACCAGGACAGTGGCTGGGACAGTCCCCTCATGCAGAGGAGAGGGTTTGTTGCCAGAGAGAGTTCAGAGTTGCTCAGGTGGGGCTCCCCAGGTTGAGCCTTGGTTGGAAAGTCCAGGTCTGGGCTCAGGAGTCATGGGACATCCTACAGAAAATGGGGGCAAGAGGTAGACTCAGCGGGGCAGCTTCAGGGGGGACTCATCTCCTGCCTCTAACCCCAACTTAGAGAGCTGTCCAGGATTGAAGAGGAGAAAGAAGATGAGGAGGAGGAAGAGGAAGAGGAGGAGGAGGAAGAGGAGGAGGAGGTGACTGAGTAAGTCATTTGCTCACCTGGCTGGGGATGGTCCTGGGGCTGGGGTTGGCTGAGCTCCTGGGGTCTGGGCACTCTTTGCTGCTCATGGGAGCTCCTTTCTCTTGTTCTGTGCTGTGTGAGGCTGGGCTTTGACCAGAGAGGCTGGGAGAAGCTGGGGTTCCCCTGCTGTGCTCATCATGACCTGGGAATCATATTACCCACCACTCCACATCCCTCTCCACACACACTAGAATGCAGCCTCCAAGAGGGCTGGGACTTTTATCTGTTGCTTTCATTGCCATGTCCCTAGAGCCTAGAACGGTGCCTGGTACACAGTGGGCACCAAATAAATGTTAGTTGACTGCAAGGGCATATGCAGTGGACTCCCAGTTCTCCCATTATTCACAAAGCCAAGTCTGCCTCCCCTCCATATCCACCCACCTTGGTTGCCTTTGATGCCTTCTAGGGCTGTCCTGGGTTCTACTCTACTGCCCAGTAATGGTTGATCATCCACCCACATCCATAGATTTCAACGCTAAACACACAGAAGAGCTCAGTTAAAATAAAAGTTAAACACTGGAGATCAGGAAACACTATGGAGGGTGAGTGGAAGAATGGCTGGACAGGGGGATACCCATGGGGAAGAGCAGGCAGTTGGACACCTGTGCCTGGAGTTAGGAGTGGGAGAGGTGGGGCTGGAGATGTGACATTGGGATTCTGGGCATGTGAGTGGCATTGAAAGCTATGGGGTTCAAGGAAATGCCCAGGGAGCAAGTGTGGATAGAGGAGAGGCTCATGGACAAGACCAGAGGTTGGGGAGATGAGGAACCAAAAAGGACTGAGGAGGAGGCACCCGTGAGCAGGGAAGAGACAAGAGTGTGGGGCCTAGAAGCCAAGTTAGTGTTTCAAGAAGGTCGGCCAGTCATGGTGGCTCACACCTGTAATCCCAGCACTCTGGGAGGCCGAGGCGGGTGGATCACTTGAACCCAGGAGTTCAAGACCAGCCTAGCCAATGTAGCAAACCCCATCTCTATTAAAAAAAAAAAAGAAAAAAAAAGAAAAAAAAAAAAGAAGAAGAAGAAAGAAGAAGAAAGAAGAACTGCCTCAAAAGCAGGTTGTAAAGCCTTGAACTAGTTTTTCCAAAGGCAATAGGGAGCCATTGAAGGTTCATAAGCAGGAGACTAGCATGATCCGGCAGCTGTGTTGGAGAAAGATTGAGGCAGGGAGAACGATGAGGAGACTGTTATGGTGGGCCAGGTGATAGTAAGTTACTCTGTCCTTGCTCCAGTCCCCTGGCATTATGTCCCTGTCTCTCTGCCCACCGTAGGTACCTCATGACCCGCATCCTTTCTCCCTGACCTGTCTCTCTGGCCACGGCCTGAGACATGATAGCACTGTGAGTGTTAGGAGCACAGGCTTTGGCATCCGAAACACCAATACCACTTTGCTTCTGTTAGTGAAATGACCAGGGCCAGTGGTGTACCCGCTCAGAGCTTCTGTCTCCACATCTGTAAAATGGGGGATAATACAAGCCTCCTGCAGGGGGTCATCAGGGCCAGTGGTGATGATGGAAGTGGTAGGACCAGGCCTGGAGTAAGTGCCCCATCGGTGGCCAATGTTGTTCTCGTCCCCGCTGATGGCCTCTTTTTGTTCTAGTCAGGAAATAGTTAAACAGGATTTCAGAGCTGGAGGCCTGTTCAGTGTCATCTGCTTTTAGTCCATCCTTACTCAGTTCACATAGACTCTTTCCATCCTTGACAGGAGGCCACACAGCCTCGACTTGCTTACCATCAGTGACGGGAAACTCACAACCTCTCAAAGGCTGTCCATTACATCTATATTCCCCTCTGACTTGTGAAATTATTTCTTACACCAAAACTAAGCCTGCTTTCCTGTGGCTTCTATCCCTTCCTGACTTGTCCTAATTCTGCCTTCTGAGCCACCCTGCAGTCCCAGCAAGGTGAAGAACTTAGCTGCTGCCTGGTTTCATTAGAGCAGCTTCTTTGCCCTCTGCCTTCTATGGAGCTATGCTTCTGTGTGGAGTGCATAGCTAAGTGGCTCCCTTGCTGAACTTACACACCTAACACCCAGGCTGGAAAACCCCTGTATTTGCCACTGCTCTGGATCTGAGACACCCTTTGAAGGCCAGTGATCAACTATGCTCACATACATGCATGTGCACACGAGCACTAACTATACATATGTTCTCAGAATGCAGTACACATGGGCACACACACACATATCTGCACTATACCCGTATACACCAGCACACTGACACAGACATATATGCTGGGTTATGCACACACTTACAGGTACAGGCATGCATACGTTTATACCCACACACATCCTGCATATATGCACAAGCACAGGCAGCACACTCATACATGTTCATACATGTGTGTGCACACAGGCACACATGTACACACTTCCACACATGCACGCGACAGCCTTGCACACATGCACATGCATCGGAGTCACCCGAGATGCTGCGGACGTGCACGTCTTCATACAAATGTTCACCCAGAGTTTTGAACTCGGGAAACTTTTGGGCTCCAGGCCCAGGGAGGGGCAAGGGAGTGACAGAGTGGGTGATCACAGGGCCAGGGTCAGAGGGTGTGAGGCCCAGGGCAAACAAAACTGGGCTGTCACTGGCTGGGGAAGGATGCTCTTGGCCAGCTTTGCAGAGACACAGGTTACTGATGACATGAGGGCCCGGTAACGGGCAGATGAGACCCGGTCGCCTAGAGACCCGGTCTCTACAGGCAACAGCTCAGCTTTCCCTAGCAACCACGGCCTTTTGGTTCCACCTGGCCTCCCTGGGGATGCTTCTGCCGTTCCCTGCACATCTCCTCAATCTGATTAGAAGCAGGAAGGATTGCTGGCTCCTCTGCCACTGGAGCCGCACTGGCTCAGGAGCTGGGCTCCCACTTGCATGCACCCACCCAGGCTTGGGATGAACGTCACAGCCCTCAGCTGAACCCCTGCACCATGGGCATCCTGACTGGCCCTGACCGAGAGACCCAAGTAGGTGGCTGCCCCTCCCTAAGTCTTCCCTCCTTCCTGCTTTTGGGGCTGGGATTTCAGGTGGAGAGTCTGCTGAAGGTGACAGTGAGGACCGTAATGTTGGGGCACGACCTGCGGGATGGCACAGGGGAGGAGGAGTGGACAGGAAGCTTTTGAGAGCTGGCTGCCACTGCTGCTCCCTGGATCTTAAACTTGGAAAGTGTGGGCGGGGGGCGGCCTCCAGGAAGCCCACCTCAACCAATCTGTCTGTTTCTCTGCTTGGAAATCCCTGGGACTTGGGAACTTTCTGGAAGTTGATGGCTTGCTGCTTCTGGGCTGTGCAAGAGGGGACCTTGGCAGGCACTGGGCACCCTGTCAAGCAGGGGCCATGTGGCTTTGGTATATCGTCCCTAGACAGCCCCTGGTGATGCTGACAGCGCCACTACTGGGCTGTTTAGGTGTTTTCATAGCTGGAGATGTTTGTGCAAAAGGTTCCTCAGTCCACGTGGGTGATTTCATAACCCTGCAGATCGCTGCCTCCTCTGGCATTAATAATAATAATGACAAGAACAATAATAATGGCTTCCATTTGACTTACAATTTTTTTCCATGCGACTCATGGCTAAGGCAGCCTGAATGGCAGATTCTATTATTCTCTCATCCCATTTCACAGATGAGAGAACTGAGGTTCAGAGACAGGGCCCTGTCTCTGAAGTGTAGAGCTGGGATTCTTGGCATTACAAGGAAAGCTGCTCCCAATGTTTAGTGATGACAAATCCGGAAGAATCACCAGAACAACACCTGGCAGTCCTTTTTTTGACTTTTCTATGAGATTCTCATTGGCCCTTCTGATCTTACTCAAATAAGTCAGGCTGCACAGGCCAGGCAAATCCTACCCGTTTGACAGATGAGCAGACAGAGGCAGCCCAAGGGCTTCGAGGTGACTTGCCCAAGGCCATACAGTGGCTTCTGGTCTGATACTGGAATAAGCAGGACCCCAGGAAGCCTCTGGCTGGGCCTGTGGGCAGTTCATTTTCTGAGCCTTTGTGCTGTAGGCAGAGAGCCGAGACAGACCCTGTATCTATTTCAGGAAAGTCATCCAGTCATCCCCCTTGCAGCCAGAGACCTGTCTTTAACCCATTTGTGCAAGGCTGACTTCTTAGTGTAGAAGGCACAGTCTCCAAAATACTTCAGAGGCGGGCAGTGAAGCAGAGCATTAAGCACGTGGCCTTGGGGTCAGGGATGCCGTATCTTATCTAGGCCCAGCTTGCACAGGCGGTATGACCGTGGATCGGCCATCCAAACTCTCTGAGCCTCTGTTTTCTCAGCTTGCATGTGAGCAGTAACAGTTCCGATCTGTCAGGGTTATGTGAGATTTGGTTGTTTTTTTTTTTTTTTTTCCTAGGCTCTTTTAAAAAGTTAATTATTTTTTCTTTTCTTGCTTATTTTTTTTTAAAGACAGAGTCTCGCTCTGTTGCCCAGGGAGTCAAGTGGCACAATCCTGGCTCACTGCAATCTCTGCCTCCTGGGTTCAAACGATTCTACTACCTCAGTCTCCCGAGTAGCTGGGATTACAGGCATGCACCACCATGCCTGGCTAATTTTTGTATTTTTAATAGAGGCGGGTTTCACCATATTGGCCAGGCTGGTCTCAAACTCCTGACCTCAAGTGATCTGCCCGCCTCGGCCTCCCAAAGTGCTGGGATCACAGGCATGAGCCACCGTGTCCAGCCTAATTATTTTTTCAATTGACAAAAATTGTATATATTTTTGTGTATAATTGTTGTTTTAAAATATGTATACATTGTGGAATGGCTAAATCGAGCTAATTAACATACAGATTTCCTCATATGTTCATCATTTTTTGTGGTGAGAACAGTTTAGATCTACTCTTAGCAATTTTTACAAATACAATACATTGCTATTAACTAGAGTCACATGCTGTATAATAGATCTCTCACATTTATGCTTTCTATCTAGCAGAACCTTTGTACCCTTTAACCAACATCTCTCCAACCCTCACCCCTCCACAGCCCCGGTAACTACCATTTTATTATCTCCTTCTGTGGGTTCAACCTTTTTACACTACACATATAAGTGAGATCATATGGTATGTGTCTTTCTGTGTTTAGCTTATTTCACTTAACATAATGTCCTCAAGGTTCACAAATGACAAAGTTTCCTTCATCTTAAAGGCTGAATTCTTTTGTGTATATATAGGACATTTCCTTGATCCACTCATCTGTTGATAGACACTTGGGAGGCCGAGGCAGGTGGATCACTTGAGGTCAGGAGTTCGAGACCAGCCTGGCCAACATGGTGAAACCCTGACTCTACTAAAAATACAAAAATTAGCCGGGTGTGGTAGCATGGGCCTGTACTCCCAGCTACTAGGGAGGCTGAGGCAGAAGAATCACTTGAACCCGGGAGGCTGAGGTTGCAGTGAGCCGAGATCGCATCATTGCACTGCAGCCTGGGCGACACAGCGAGACTCTGTCTTGAAAAAAAAAAAAAAATTAATGCTGCAATGATAGGAGTGCAGACATCTCTTCAACATACTGTTTTCATTTCCCTTGGATCTGTACCCAACAGCTGAATCATATGGTAGTTCCATTTTTAACTTTTTGAGGAACTTCGTATTCTTTTCTATAATGCTTGTGTTAATTTACAATCCCACCAACAGCGTATAAGTGTTCCCTTTCCACTGCATCCTCACCAACACTTGCTAGCTTGTCTTTTTTTGGGCAGGGGCGGGGGACAGAGTCTCACTGTGTTGCCCCAGCTGGAGTACAATGGCGCAATCTCAGTTCACTGTAACCTCCGCGTCCTGGGTTCAAGCAATTCTCCTGCCTCAGCCTCCCAAGTAGCTGGGATTACAGGAGCGTGCTGCCACGCCTGCATAATTTTTGTATTTTTAGTAGAGACAGGGTTTCACTATGTTGGCCAGGCTGGTCTCGAACTCCTGACCTCATGATCTGCCCGCCTCAGCCTCCCAAAGTGCTTGGATTACAGGTGTGAGCCACTGCACCCGGCCTATCTTGTCTTTTTGATAATTGCCATTCTAACAGGTGAGAAGTTGATATTTCATTGTGGTTTTGATTTGCATTTCTCTGATGATTCATGATGTTAAGCATCTTTTCATATACCTGTTGGCCATTTGTATGTCATCTTTTGAGACACCGAGACATGTCTATTCAGATTCTCTGCCCATTTTTTTAAATCAGTTTTTTCTTACAATTGAGTTGAATTTCTTATATATTTTGGATATTAACCCCTTATTCAACTTATGGTTCGCAAGTATTTTCTCCTGTTCTGTAGGTTGTCTCTTCAGTCTGTTGATGGTTTCCTTGGCTGTGCAGAAGCTTTTTAGTTTGATGTAATCCCATTTTGTATATTTTTGATTTCATTGCCTGTGCTCTTGGGTTCATATTTTTAAAAATCACTGCTTAGACCGATGTCATAGAGCTTTTCCCCTATATTTTCTTCAAGTGGTTTTATAGTTTCAGATTTTATGTTTAAGTAGTGTTCAATCAATGTGGGTAGGGTTTTTTTTTTGTTGTTGTTGTTGTTGTGTTTTTTGTTTTTTTTTTTGAGACAGGGTCTTGCTGTGTTGCCCAGGCTGGAGTACAGTGGTGCAATCACAGCTCATTGCAGCCTCCACCTCCCAGGCTTAAGCAATCCTCCCACCTCAGCTTTCCAAGTAGCTTAGACCACAGGCACATGCCACCACACCCAGCTAGTTTTTGTATCTTATAGAGATAGGATTTTGCCTTGCTGTTCAGGTTGGTCTCGAACTCCTGAGCTCAAGCAATCCTCCTGTCTCAGCCTCCCAAAATGCTGAGATTACAGGCATGAGCCACCACACCCAGCAATCTTCTTGAGTTTCTTTCATTGATGTTTTATAGTTTTCAGCATACGGTTCTGTCACCTTCTTGATTAAATTTATTCCTAAGCTTTTTATTTTACTTTATAGCTATTGTAAATAGCGTTGTTTCATTTCTTTTTCAGATAGTTCATTGTTAGCATATTGAAATGCTACTGAATTTTCTATGTTGATTTTATGTCCTGCAACTTTACTGAATTGGTTTATCAGTTCTAATAGTTTTTGTGGTGGAATCTTTAGGGTTTTTTTTATATATAAGATCAAGTTATCTGCAAAGAGGAACAATTTAATTTCTTCCCTTCCAATTTGGATGCCTTTAATTTCTTCTTCTTGCCTAATTGCACTAGCCAGGACCTCTTATACTACATTGAATAGAAGTGAGAGTGGGTCAGGTGTGGTGGGTCACATCTATAATCCCAGCACTTTGGGAGACCAAGGCGGGAGGATCACTTGAGGCCAGGAGTTTGACACCAGCCTGGGCAATGTAGCAAGACCCTGTCTCTACTAAAAATACCAAAAACCCAAAACAAAACAAGACAAAACCAAAAATAGCCAGGAGTGGTGGTGCATGCCTGTAGTCCCAGCTACTCAGGAGACTGAGGCAGGAGGATGACTTGAGCCCGGGAGGTTGAGGCTGTAGTGAGCCATGATCATGCCACTGCACTTCAGCCTTGATGACAGAGTAAGACCCTGTCTCAAAAACAAACAAACAAACAAACAAACAGAAAACAAAACAAAAAAAAAAAGAAAAAGAAAAAGAAAGAACTGGTGGAGTAGGCATGCTTGTCTTGTTCTTGATCTTAAAGGAAAAGCTTTCAGCTTTTCACCATTGAGTATGATGTCAGCTGTGGGCCTGTCATACATGGCCTTTGTTGTATTGCAGTCCATTCCTTCTATACGTAATTTGTTGAAAGATTTGATCATGGAACGATGCTGAATTTTGTCAATTGCTTTTTCTGCATCTGTTGAGATGATCATATGATTTTGTTGCTGTGGTGTACCGCATTTATAGATTTCTCAGGGTAATTTGGAGGAGGATCTGGGGAGACTTTGCATGCAGAGTGCCTGGCACACAGCCCAGGAGCCGCTGTGGCAGTGTGATTACCGACTGATTTCTGCTGCCAAGCAGCTGGCTCCAGACTGACTAGGCAACAATCCCGTCCCCACCTTCCTACCCCACCGTCCTTGCTCGGGAGGGCTGAGACTTGACCCTCTGGGTAGAGAATGATGCATTCAGGTTTCCTGGGTGGCAGACACCCAGAGCATCCTCTGTGAACCCCTGGATGACAGGAGTCTGAGGGGTGGGGAGGGGCTGTTAGGAAGCAGGAACTAATCCTAACTACAAAAATCACATTAGTTCCTAGTCCTGAGTCATCATTTTAACCCAGAGGTTGCACACGGACATCTAATTTAGCCAGGAGACAGGTTCTTTTGGCTACAGCATATTAATAAAGATATATTAATTTGAATTATCAGCATCTAAACATCAGACAACTTCACCTTAGAAACATATATTTCAGGCTCTGTGAATGATCTGGCCACCTGGCCCCCTTTTCCAGTGGAGTGGGGGTTGCTGCCTTCAAATGGACATGGGTTCTCCAATTTGCCACAGCCCTCCCTGCCCACTGCAGCCTCACCCCTGGTCCTATCACTATGTGCCTGCTGCCTGGGCCCGGCACCCATGAAATCTTCAGCAGTTGCAGTGGCTCTGATCTCATGGCATGAGAAGAACCAGGGCTTGGGTTTGAGATTTGTGTGGTTTGGGACAATTTCCTGTGTGACTTCGCCAGGTCACTTCACCTCTCTGGGCCTCACTTTTGTCATGCTCTACCCATCATCAAGACTGCCTGGAGACTGGGAGACCCCAGATGACAGCTCCTCCAACCGTCTTCCATGCATTTCTCACACATGCTGTTCCCGTTTCCTGGACAACCTCTTCCTCCCCGCCATTCTCTGTGGTAAAATCATCATCCTGGAGGCTCAGGTGACAGGCCACCTCTTCCAGGAAGCCCTCCTTCCTAGCAGAGTTGTGGCATGTCCTTCACAGTGCCTTGCTGAGTGCACGTCTCAGATGGGAAGATTGTTAGCAGGACACTGCCCTGGAGGTTCCTGAGGGTGAGACCTGTTCTTGGGCATCTCTGTGACCTCCACTCCTGGCAGAGTGTGGTCCTCAGCAGGGCTGGTGAAACCTTTAATACCCGTAACCCAGTCCTTTTCTCCTGCCCCCTACCCCCACCCCACCTCGGGTCACAGGGTGCTGCTGGATAGCTGTGTGGCGTCGCAGGTGGGCGTGGGCCAGAGCGAAGAAGACAGGACCTGGCCCCAGAGCGCTTCAGACCAGGTATGAGAAGCACCAGGCACCGGCACCTCTGAGGCCTGGCTTGGCATCGGTGGAAGGATGGGGACCTTGTCCACTTTGCTTGCAGGGGGAGTTTTGGCTGGTAAGATGCCCACAGGACAGAGGGGGCAGGGTGGCAGGTCCTGCAAGACCCCTTCTTGGCAGGGGTCAGATAGTGGCCTAGGCCGTGGGTTGGGAGTCGGGTGGACCCGGCTCGAGTCCTCCTGTGGGTGTCTAGCTTGCGGCAAGTCGCCTCCACACTCTGGGTCCCAGTGGCCACCTGTGTGCGAGGGGGCTACAGACACCTCCCTGGGCCCTGTAGGAGGACCCAAAAGGGCTCGCACACTGTGAAGTGTGGTGCTGTGGATGCTTTGTTCCCCCATGTGCCAGGCTGCAAGAGAGTGTCCCTCATCACAGGTGACACGTCCAGCTGTTAGGACCCGTAGGTCCTGGGTGCACTGCCCTCTACAGGTTGTAGGCTACTCCCGGGATGCCCAGAAGGTGGGCTGGCAGGACCTGACTGGCTGGACAGGGCAAGAAGCAGAACTGGGCCCGTGTGGACTCCTGAAGGCAGATCTAACAGGAGCTGCTGAGACTAGGGCTGGGGGCTGATGGTTACAGTTCCTGTTTCCACTTTATCTTTGCAGAAGCTGTGGGAGGAAGCTGGGGAGGAGGCCGAGAAGGAGGCTGAAGAGAAGGCCAAGGAGGAGGCTGAAGAGGAGACTGAAAAGGAACACCAGGACCACGCGGAGACCAAGGAGGAGCCTGAGGCTGAGGCCAAGGCTGCCAGTTCAGGAGGTAGGTGTGGTGGTGGTGGTGGTGGTTTGCACAAGAATATCTGAGGTCCTTTCAGGCTGGAGGCAGCCTCCGTGCAGGGTCAACCCCTCCTCCTCTCCCTCCATCTCCTTCCCCCCATTGCCCCCTCAGCCACCCTGTCTTCAGGAAAATCCCATCCTTGGTGTCTTGGGGCCACATTATCAGAGCCTACTGATATATCTCAAAGGCTCTAAGGAATTGCACTGAGGCCCAGGACTCCCAGTGGGGCCGGGGAAATCCCGATCCCAGCCAACTCCTTCCTGCCAACCTCTCTCTGCCAGCCCCTCCTGCAGGCCCCTCCTAACCAGCCCCTCCCAGCCAGTCCCTCCTGCCAGCCTCTCTTGCCATTTCTGCTCAATGAGGATGCAGCGCTTGGGCTACTGCCCAGTGAGGGTTTGGCTCAGACATCACATATGGAGTGAAAACTGGAACCAGAACTTGCTAACAGAGTGTCCTGGACTCCACGTCTCTTTCTGAGCTTTTCCTGATCTCCAGCTGTACCCAGCACATATATTTTGCTGTGATTTACCACCCTGCCCTCAATCCTGAGAACTCAAGCAACGGCGGAGAAAAAGCCCCAAGGAGTCCAGCAACAGCTGGGCCCTGGAGCCGGGACAGGCGGGCCCCAACCCCAGGCCGGCGGGTATTGCGTGCCTTACACTCCACCTTCCCCACGCCGTGGGTCTTCAGCTGCTCTGTGAGGCAGACAGGCCATTTTACAGATGAGAAAGCTGAGGTTCTGTGTGTGCGGATTTGGCCAAGAGGTCAAGGCACAGACCTACATTTCACTCCTGGCTCCTCTCTCTCTTCCTTGCTGTGTGACCCAGAGCCAGTTCTGTGACCTCTCTGAACCATGACTTCCAAATCAAGAAAAATGGAGCAATAATAGTACCTAGGTCACAGGTTGCTGGGCAGAGTAGGGGAGACAATGTGTCAAAGGCATCCCAAACTGTGGCTGGCACTGAGGGAGGAGTCAATATTGGGACGAGGATGTGTCTCGGCCAGCGAGCGGTTGAAATGGGACTGGACCCAGGTGTCCTAACCCTGGGTGTCCTAACCCTGGGTGTCCTGAGCTTGCTCCCTACTTGGTCTTTGAAAAGGGTTCTTTGTTAACTTCAACACATATCTATAGGAATTCCTACTAAGTCCAGGCCTAGGGCTGGGTCCCCACACGGATGAAAAAGACCAGGAGCAAACAGATGCAGGCTTGGTTCGGTGGGGCTGGTTCTGCCCCTTCCCCAGGTGATTTGGAAGCAGGTGGTCTGGGACCCACATCTGAGAAACGCTGAGGCATAGCCATTTGCACTGAAAAGTATGGGCCTGGCCAGGCGCAGTGGCTCACACCTGTAGTCCCAGCACTTTGGGAGGCCGAGGTGGGCGGATCACAAAGTCTGGAGATCGAGACCATCCTGGCTAACATGGTGAAACCCCATCTCTGCTAAATACAGAAAACATTAGCTGGGTGTGCTGGTGGGCACCTGTAGTGCCAGCTACTTGGGAGGCTGAGGCAGGAGAATGGTGTGAACCCAAGAGGCGGAGCTTGCAGTGAGCCCAGATCGCGCCACTGCACTCCAGCCTGTGTGACAGAGCGAGACTCCATCTCAAGGAAAAAAAAAAAAAAAAAGTATGGACCTAGACCCAGCAGCTTTGGCGTAACCCGGGTGCTGGTTAGAAATGAGAAACTTGGGTCCCAGTCCAGACCTACTGAATCAGACTCCTCGTGGGAA
Source organism: Macaca mulatta (assembly GCF_049350105.2). NCBI lineage: Eukaryota > Metazoa > Chordata > Mammalia > Primates > Cercopithecidae > Macaca > Macaca mulatta. The sequence goes on along the minus strand of NC_133425.1, from coordinate 53,549,373 downwards.
TAAGATCTGGTGATTTGTCTGCACATGTGTGTTTGAGGGGCAATAGCCTTGAGCCCTGGTTCTCAAACCTGACAGCCCATTGGAATCACCTGGGGAGATTTAACAATTCCTGCTGCCAGGCCTCATCCCAGTCATTAAATCAGAATCTCTGGGAATGGGCCTGGGTAACAGAAATCGTCAAACCTTCCCAGGTGATTCCAATGCATAGCCCAGCTGGGGAACCAGGGCCATAGGAAGAGTTACTGCTTCTGGTTGGAAGTGAAATTAATTGACCTCCAGGGCTGTTTTGGACTGGAAAATTCTACCAGGCTAAGAATGTTTGAGTCCTGGGTTCTTTGGGTCTAGGAATCTGAGAGTCTGTGAGTTCTGGGTTCTTTGATTCTAATATTTTTGGGAAATGCTGCTGGTGGTTGGTAAGTGGAGGGGGCATGAGAAGTTGGGGGCCTCCTGGGCTGTCCCTTGGTGCTCTTGGGTGGCCAGCCATAGGACCTGATGACACATTAGACATTGAACTCCAGGGACAAGAGTCATGCTTCTGGCTTTGGGTAGCACTGCTGAAAATGCAGGTAGGCACCAGGCTGGTCGTGTTAGGCTGGTGGGAGGACCCCCACATATCATCTCCCTCAACTCTGTGCTCCTAATTGCAGTCCCCAGGGTCGCACCTCTGCCTGAGACCCTCTGGCCCCAGCACCATGGCTATACCAGGCCAGAACATGGAGCTGAATCGCCTAGTCCAGGACCAGCTACCTGGCCAGGTGGCCCCTGCCTCTGCACTCCAAAACCTGGTAGAGCATCTCCCTAATGTGCCCAGCTACCGTGTCCCAGTCACCCGCATCCCTGTCCTCATCTCCCGGAGAACCAGCTTGTCCAACTCCAGCTTCGCCAAGGAGACCAGGAACTCCATCCGCCGACTAGGTAGCATGATCCTGCCCCACCCAGCATGCTCATATCTGTGGCATGTGCTTCTGCATGGCTGGGGCTGTCTTCTTCCCTGGGTGCTGTGGTCATGGTGTGGACCACTAGTTGTGCTTATGGAAAACCATCTCCTCTTCCTCTGCCGATCAATACCTTCATCCTGCTTTGTGGTAGTGACTTGAGAGGTTTTAGCCCCCTTCTCTTCATGCCTAAAATTCCACTACAATTAGCAATTCATTTATTTTTTCTCTCTCTCTTCCTCTTTCTCTCTTTCTTTTCTTTTTTTTTTTTCTTTTTCTTTTTTTTTTTTTTTTGAGACAGTCTCTCTCTGTCACCCAGGCTGGAGTGCAGTGACGTGATCTCAGTTCACTGCAACCTCTGCCTCCTAGCAATTCTTGTGCCTCAGCCTCCCGAGTAGCTGGGATTACAGGCACACGCCATCACACCTGGCTACTTTTTGTGTTTTAGTAGAGACGGGGTTTTGCCATGTTGGCCAGGGTGGTCTCAAACTCCTGATATCAAGTGATCTGCCCACCTCAGCCTCCCGAAGTGTTGGGATTACAGGCATAAGCCACCGTGCCTGGCCAGCAATTCATTTTTTCGGGTTAAACATACATTTCTTTCTTTAGGCACATCATTTTTATATAGGTAATCATTCACACCTTAGTTTAAACAAGTCACTTGCTCAGATCTCTAGGCCAAGAGGCTCGGACAGGGAGTCTGGGATCAGACTGGAGGGGAATGAAAGGAGGGAAATGGAATAGAAGAGTAATGTGGGTGCTGATTGCAGATAGAACCCATTGACCTTAAGTTTGCCGCTCAGCAAATTCCATTTCAGGAAAGAAGCTCCAGGTGCAGACAGGCATCCTCAGAGGCTAGGGTGGAGCGAGGGCTGTCTGGATCCATTGATTGTGACAAGGTCCCCGTAGTGGCCTTTGGGCTGCCACTGCTCACTGCCTGAAGACAAAGAGCTCAGGGACATACTGGCACCCCGGACTAACTCCTGCCACTTTCTGACTTAACCCAAGCCAGACATGCCTGCTTTCCCTTTTGATTGGCTTGTTTATCTGTGGTTGACACGGTGCAGGGCTGCCTCTGAGATCAGTCCAGTCAGGCAGGACAGAACATTTCATGGGAAGACATCCACTGTTGTCCTTCTCTCCTCTCCCTGGCTTGAGGTGGGCACAGAGAGGAGGTGAGATGGCACGCAGATCATCCAACAGTAAGGGGTGCCACCCCGGCCTCCACCTTCTAGGCAAGCCTTGAATCTACTATGCCAAAGCAGCCTACCCCTATCATTGAGGATACTGAATTGCAAAAAAAAAAAAAAAAAGAAAAAAAAGAAGAAGAAAAGAAAGGAAACAAAATAAAAGACCTCAAAGCATCCCCCAGTTCCCACCTCCACAGGCCACTCCCTGATAACTGCTAAATCTGTACCAATTCTATTATTTTTTTGGACGGGGGAGGGGGATGGAGTCTTGCTCTGTTGCTCGGGCTGGAGTGCAGTGGTACCATCTCAGCTCACTGCAACCTCTGCCTCCCGAGTAGCTGGGACCACAGGTGTGTGCCACCTTGCCGGGCTAATTTTTGTATTTTTAGTAAAGACAGGGTTTCACCATGTTGGCCAGGCTGGTCTTGAACTCCTGACCTCAGGTGATTTGCCTGGCTCAGCCTCCCAAAGTGCTGGGATTACAGGCATGAGCCACCATGCCCACCCCCAACTCTAATTTTATTTGCTTACTATTTTTCTTTCAGTGGATTCTCTTTTTTATTTAACTAAGTATATTTAAATAGGAAAACTTCTTATTACTATTCAAATGGAAAACCAGCATTGCTTGCCATAAACAGAGGCATAAATAAAAATAACCTCAAATACAATGAAAACACAATGGTATTGCTGTTTTCTAATGAGACGGATGGGCCCACTGAAGGTGCAAATCTGGGGCCTGCTCTCTTAGCTGCAAGTGGGATTAGGCTGTGTAAGAGAGGTTCTGAGACCACAGAGGCACCGACCTGAGACTTCCTCTCTGGCTATTCACTAAAAGAGGGGTAACTTTTTTTTTTTTTTTTTTTGAGACGAAGTCTTGCTCTATTGCCCAGGCTGGAGTGAAGTGGTGCAATCTTGGCTCACTGCAAGCTCCACCTCCTGGGTTCACACCATTCTCCTGCCTCAGCTTCCCAAGTAGCTGGGATTATAGGCACATGCCACCACACCTGGGGAATTTTTGTATTTTTAGTAGAGATGGAGTTTTGCCATGTTGGCCAAGCTGGCCTTGAACTTCTGACTTCAGGTGATCCTCCTGCCTCAGCCTCCCAAAGTGCTAGAATTACAGGCGTGAGCCGCCACGCCTGACTGGGAGTAACATTCTTATTCTAGGTTATCTTTTGCTTTGTCTGTACCGTCAAAGAACATCTCCTGTCCTCCCCAGTCTCTGGGAGCCCCACACTTGGGGAAATGTTTCCGGGGACGCGTTGACACAGGGGGCTGACCCAGCTGTGCTAGAGCATATGATTATTCTAGATGCTACAGACAAGGTAATAAGAAGCTGTAGTAAGAACATTACTTCCATTTTATTTTATTTTTTATTATTTTGTGAGACAGGGTCTCGCTCTGTCACCGAGGCTGGAGTGTAGTAGGCGCGATCTTGACTCACTATAGGCTCTACCTCCCAGGTTCAAGCTATCCTCCAACCTCAGCCTCCCAAGTAGGTGGAACACTGTGACCAGCTGAGTTTCGTATTTTTGTAGAGGTGGGATTTTGCTATGTTGCTCAGGCTGCTCTTGAACTTAAGGGACCCTTCCACCTCAGTCTTCCAAAGTGCTGGGATTACAGGCATGAGCAACTGTGCCTGGCTCCCCTTACATTTTTAACAACTTCTCTAGTCCTGCTCATCCTCTTCTCCAGAGGATTTACGGTTCGATCCATCAAACTATAGAGTAAGTGTAAGCAATTTAACAGAGTGCTGTATTTTCTCATAAAGGCCATTTGAAAAAAAGCACATATTGGCTGGGTGTGGTGGCTCATGCCTGTAATCCCAGCACTTTGGGAGGTCGAGGCTGGCAGATCTCCTGACATCAGGTGTTCGAGACCAGCCTGGCCAACATAGTGAAACCCCGTCTCTACTAAAAATACAAAAATTAGCCAGGTGTGGTGGCAGGGGCCTGTAATCCTAGCTACTCAGGAGGCTGAGAAAGGAGAATGGCTTGAACCTGGGAGGCAGAGGTTGCAGTGAGACAAGATCACACCACTGTACTCCAGCCTGGGTGACAGGGTGAGACTCCATCTCAGAAAAAAAAAAAGAAAAGAAAGAAAAAGCGCATATATAATTATTTCAAAATCCTCCCGCTTCCCTCTTTTGGGGGTGTATCCCTGCCTGCCTTGCTGGTGCCCACACCTGTGCCCGGCTGCTACTGGGTAGACCCCCTAGATGTGGGGGAGAAGGAGGAATACCAGCCCAGGCTCTCAGTATCCTCTGACCTTGGACGTGGGGCAGACCTGTCCCTGAAGTCCCTGAGGTGGGTGATGGAGCCCAAGGTAGGGCCAGGTTCCCTGGAGAGGACCCGATTCTCAGAATGTGGGACATAGTACAGGGCCTCTCAGAGGTCCAGAGTTAGGCTAGCTGATGAATTTGGGGGCCCCTGGCATGTACAAGAACAAGGACATACCCAAGCAGGTACCCAAATAGGGAGTAGCACACACTACGCAGTCTGTTACCCTTGATTGGAGGGACCCCGTCAATGTCTCCATTTGATGCTCTTCAAGAATGTGAGGCCAGCCGGGCCCAGTGACTTGCGCCTATAATCCCAGCACTTTAGGAAGAGCTCAGGAGTTCGAGACCAGCCTGAGCTGACCACCTGAGCTCAGGAGTTCGAGACCAGCCTGGGCAACATGGTAAGACCTCATCTCTACAAAAATACAAAAATTAGCTGAGCATGGTGGTGTGCGTCTGTGGTCCCAGCTACTTGGGAGGCTGCTGGGAGGATCACTTGATCCTGGGAGACAGAGGTTGCAGTGAGCTGCGATTGTGCCACTGCACTCCAGCCTGGGTGACAGAGTGAGACCCCCTGTCTCAAAAACAAACAAATAAATAAAATAATTTTTAAAAAGAATGTGAGGACTTGGCTGGGTGCTCACGCCTGTAATCCCAGCAACTTTGAGGGGCCAAAGTGGGTGGATCAAGAGGTCAGGAGATCAAGACCATCCTGGCTAACATGATGAAACCCCATCTCTACTAAAAATACAAAAAATTAGCTGGGTGTGGTGGCATGTGCCTGTATTCCCAGCTACTTAGGAGGCTGAGGCAGGAGAATGGCATGAACCTGGGAGGTGGAGCTTGCAGTGAGCCGAGCCCAGCTACTTGGGAGGCTGAGACAGGAGAATGACATGAACTCGGGAGGCGGAGCTTGCAGTGAGCTGAGATTGCGCCACTGCACTCCAGCCTGGGAGACAGAGCAAGACTCCGACTCAAAAAAAAAAAAAAAAATCTTTAAGAATGTGAGGACTTGTGCCTTCTGGCTCCTCCCCACATGCCTGGGAAGGCATGGTCACCCTAACTTGGGGTGGGGAAACTGAAGCTCAGAGTGGGGGAAGCAGCTGACTCAGGCTGTGCTAGGCCAGGTGCCAGGACTCTGGCTCCCCATGCCCTCTCTGGAGGCTGCCACTGCCTCAGCTCTTGGAGCTTGCTCAAGTGCAGGGAAACCAAACTGGGCTTTGAGAGCTAGGAGAGCTGGGCTCCAGGCTGTGTAGGGGAGCTCCTATGGCTTCTGTGGCTTCTTTCATGGCTCCTGGGCTGGTGGCTGTGACCCTTAGAGGACCCCAGGCACCATGTTCTTGTACCCCCTGCATGGAGCTTTTCTGTGTGCCCCATTGGGAAGTGAAGCTATCAGAGCCCCCTCCAAACATGCTTTCTGTGGTTTTCTTCAAGAACACAGCCAGACTACTGGGACCCGGCTTTTGTCTCTCTCTGACTTTCTCCTCTCCTTCCTCTCCCCCAGTGCCTGCCACGAAAGAGCACCCGGAAGTGCAGGTGGAAGATACGGATGCTGATAGCTGCCCCCTCTTGGTAGAAAAGAATCCACCCTCACCCGTGTTGCCGCCACCGTCTCCTGCCAAATCCGACACCCTCGCAGTCCCAAGCTCAGCCTTGGGGACACACAGGTTACCTTTTATGCTTCTCTTGGGCTTTTCTCGGCACTATGCCACCTGTTTATCTGGCAGATGAAGAGACTGAGGCCAGAGGGAGAAGCAGCTGGACTAAAATCACACACAGCAAGTTGGTGTCAGAAGTGGGACTATGATGCCCCTTCCTGGTTTTCCTTACTCCTGGCTTAGGGCTCTTATAAAAGCTCTCATGGGAGGCCCTGTCCCAAATGCCCTCAGCTATAAGTTAGAAGGAATAATATAATAAATAATATAGTAATAGTAGGACATGGTGGCTCCTGCCTGTAGTGCCAGCACTTTGCGAGACTGAGGTAGGATTGTTTGAGGCCAGGAGTTTAAGACCAGCCTGGCCAACATAGCGAAACCCTGTCTTTCCTAAAAATGCAAAAAAAGTAGCTAGGCATAGTGGCACACTCTTGTAATCCCAGCTACTCGGGAGGCTGAGGCATGAGAATTGCTTGAGCCTGGGATGCAGAGGTTGCAGTGAACTGGGATGGTGCCATTGCACTGCAGCCTGGGCAACACAGCAAGAATCTGTCTCAAAAAATAATTTAAAAAATTTTTTTAAATAAATAAATAACATAGTAATATATAATAAATGTTACAGAATTGATTTCTACCTCCTCATTTTATTTTATTTCATCTTCGACAGGATGCTATTAAAACTTGCATATGATTATAACTCACCAAGTCTTTTTAAAAAAAAAAACTCTTAAATTTTAAGTGTACAGTACAGTATTGTTACCTATATGCACATTATTTTACAGCAGATCTCTAGAATTTTTCATCTTGCATGACTGAAACTCTATACCCATTGAACAGCAACTCCCCATTCTTCCCTTCACCCCTGCCCCAGCCCCTGGCAGCCACCATTCTACTTTTTCATTTTACTTTCTGTTTTTATGAGCTTGACTACTTTAGATATCTCATATATGTGGAATCATGCAGTGTTTATCTTTTTGGGACTAGCTTATTTCTCTTGGCACAATGTCCTTAAGATTCATCCACATTGTAGCATGTGACAGGATTTTCTTCCTTTTTAAGGCTGAGTAATATCCCATTGTATGGATATACCACATTTTCTTTTCTTTCTTCTTTTCTTTTCTCCTTCCTTCCCCCTCCCCCTCCCCCTCCTCCTCCCCGTCTCTCTCCCCTCCCCTCCCTTCCTCTCCCTTCCCTCCTGTCCCCTGCTTTCTTCCTTTCAGACAAGATCTCCCTCTGTCACCCAGGTTGGAGTGCAGTGGTATGATATTGGCCCACTGCAGCCTCAACCTCCTAGGCTCAAGCATTTCCCCCTTCTCAGCCTCTCAAGTAGCTGGGACTACAGGCACGTGCCACCACCCAGCTAATTTTTATTTTTTGTAGAGATGGGGGGTTGACAAAGGCTGGTCTCAAACTCCTGAGCTCAAGCAATCCACCTGCCTTAGCCTCCCAAAGTGCTGGAATTACAACCCAGCCCACATTTTCTTTCTTTATCTGTTGATGGACATTTATATTGTTTCCATCTCTTGGCCATTGTGAATAGTGTTACAATGAACATGAGTGCAAATATCTCTTTGAGATCCTGATTTTGATTATTTTGGATAAACACCCAGAAGAGGGATTGCTGGATCATATGGCAGTCCTATTTATGATATTTTGAGGAACCACCATGCTGTTTTCCACAGTGACTATACTATTTTTCCTATTTCTCTACATACTTGCCAATGCTTGTTATTTTCTGGTTTCTTTTTTTTTTTTTGGATCACGGATATCTTAACAGATGTGAGATGGTATCTCATTATGGTTTTAATTTGTATTTCCCTGATTATATGGTTTGGCTCTGTGTCCCCACCCAAATCTCCTCTCGAAATGTAATCCCCATGTGTCGAGGGAGGGACCTGGTGGGAGGTGAATGGATCATGAACAGCATGGTTTTCCCCATGCTGTTCTCATGATAGTGAGTTCTCACGAGATCCAATGGTTTAAAACTGTGGCACTTCTGGCATTTAAAAATGTGTGGCTCCTCCCCATTTGCTCTCTCTCTCCTGCTCTGTCATGGGAAGATGTACCTGTTTCCCCTCTGCCTTCTGCCATGATTGTTTGTTTCCTGAGGCCTCCCAGTTATATTTCCTGTTAAGCCTACAGTACTGTGAGTCAATTAAACCTCTTTTCTTTATAAATTTAAAAGAAAAAGTCTCTCTCTCTCTCTCTCTCTCTCTCACTGCTGTGTAAGATGTGCCTTGCTTCCCCTTTGCCTTCCTCCATGATTGTAAGTTTCCTGAGGCCTCCCCAGCCACGTGGAACTATAAGTCACTTAAACTTCTTTCCTTTGTAAATTATCCAGGCTCAGGTAGTCCTTTGTAGCAGTGTAAAAATGGACTAATACACCCAACGATTAGTGATGTTGAGTAGCTTTTCATATTCCTGCTGGCCATTTGTATGTCTTCTTTGGAGAAATGTCTATTCGAGTTCTTTGCCTATTTTTTAGTTAGGTAATGTGTGTGTTTGTTTTCATATTAAGGTGTAGGAGTTTCTTTCATTTATCAAATATATAATTTTCAAAGATTTTCTCCCATTCTGCAGGCTTTCTTTTCACTCTGTTGTTTCCTTCTATGCAGAAGCTTTTTAGATGGAGATAATCCCACTTGTCTATGTTTTGCTTTTGTTACCTGTGCTTTCAGTGTCATCCACCCATTGTATTATTAGATAACATAATGTGGGCCAGGCACAGTGGCTCATGCCTATAATCCCAGCACTTTGGGAGGCGGAGGCAGATGAATCACCTGAGGTCAGGAGTTTGAGACCAGCCTGGTCAACATGGCAAAACCCCATCTCTACTAAAAAATACAAAAATTAACTGGGCATGGTGGCTCATGCCTGTAGTCCCAGCTACTAAGGAGGCTGAGGTAGGATAATTGCTTGAACCTGGGAGGCAGCAGTTGCAGTGAGCCAAGATCATGCCATTGAGACTCTGTCTCAAGAAAAAAAAAAAAAAAAGATAATAGATAGTATAATGGAAACACCACAGAACACTAGAAAAATAATCATCTAAATCCCACCACCCAAGATGGTGTTTTTACTGCTCTGCATTCTCCTCTATGCCTTGGTTAGGCTCATGGGCTTGAATGGTTTTAATTGGAGGAGGGATCCAGTTTACGGTGCTGTCTCATTCCATGAACCCTTTTCCATATTGCTGGGCTGTCTCCTTAATGCTCAGTTATGATGGCTGCTGGGTATTCCTCCAGCTCCATGGGCTGGAATGAACTTAACAAATCTGCTCTTGTTGGGCCCTATCCATAATGGTACCATGATCACGTGTTTGGTCTTCTGCTCTCTACCCTTGGGTTCCTTTCTCAAGAGTGACACTCCTAGTCAAGGTGGTCCACATTTTGACACCTCTTCAGATAAATTTGTTGCTGAGTGGTTAGAGCTGCTTTCGAACAACTCAAGCCAGGTGCCTGGGAGAAGGCTCTGTGTGCAGCTGGAGGCAAACTGCCAAGGACAGGCCAGTGATTTTTAAGCTAAGGGGAGCTGTCTGTGCCTCTTTTGCACTGGCTGGATGGAGCGATGGTTCTTTCTTCTTAGCTAACTTTTGCTCTCATCCATGAACTCCTGAGTAATTGCTCAGCTGAGGTCAGAAGGCTGTCAGAATGGAGATGGCTAGGTGTAGCAAACTGAGGGCTGTGAGGTCTTAACGTAGAGAAAAGAGACACAGTTTCACTGGGCCTGGGGGTACAGCTCACAACTTCATCAGTTCTTATGTTTAGTTCACTGAATTATGTACAAAGCCCATTAAGGAATCCAGAAATGGCTCCACTTGTAGACGTCTGCTCTATTTACCCCTGTTCCCTTTATATGGGCAGGGAAACGACGCAGGCTGGGTTGGGTAGGGGGTGGCATATTTAGGGGAGAGAAGGGACCAAGATCATGTGGGGCTGAAATCCAAGCCTCTGTACTTCCGCTTGCGAGCTGAGTCTGTGAGGCTCCTCTTGTCCCTGTCATTCGTGCATTCACAAGCATGTACTGAACATCTGTATGTGCTGAACTCTGCCGTGGATGCTGGGGATACATGAGGGAGAAGCCTGGCAGGGGCCTGCCCTCATGGGGCTGACATTCTAGAGGGGCCAAGATAGACAATGAACAAGTAACCAAATAAACAAGCAAGTGCCAGGTTGAATGTGACTACGAGAAACGGGGCGGGAAACCTCTGCCTGAGCCCAACCCTGAGAGGTGAGAGTTCTGAGGCCTGCCTCTCTGTGGAGGCCGAGGCCAGTGGGGCTGACTCTGAGCAGGGACAGAATGAACATTGGGAGCAACTGACGAGGGCCAAAAAGCCACAGAGGAGCTTGGGCAAGGCCCTCCTTCCAGCTTCAGGCCATCGCTTGGGATGAATCCCAGAGCACCACTTGTAAGATGTGGGTCTTAAGGCGGGTCATTTAACCTCCCTAGGCCTCCATTTTCCTCATGTAAGACGAGGAAAGAAACACCACCTGGTTACTAGAATTGTGAGAATTTAACAAGCTACTGCACCCTAAGGTACTGAGTACAGGGCCAGACACAGGCAGTGCTGGGGGGCCAGGAGCTGCCAGCTTAGGCCCTCATTCTGGCTTCTCTGGGGCAGCTTGCACTTTCGTGGGTTTTTTTGGTGGAGCTTCGCTCTTGTTGCCTGTTGCCCAGGCGGGAATGCAGTGGCGTGTTCTCAGCTCACTACAATCTCTGACTCCCGGATTTAAGAGATTCTCCTACCTCAGCCTCCCAAGTAGCCGGGATTATAGCTGCCCGCCACCATGCCTGGCTAATTTTTGTATTTTTAGTAGAGACGGGGTTTCACCATGTTGGGCAGGCTGGTGTTGAACTCCTGACCTCAAGTGATCAGCCCGCCTCAGCCTCCCAAAGTTGGGATTACGGGCATGAGCCTCAGTGTCCGGTGGCAGTGTGCACTTTCTAGGCTCAGGAGAGTGCTCTGTGCTGGGCACAGGAGGACTGACGTTGGGTCCCAGCAATGGGATTTTTGGCCCCAGTCTTCTTGTGTGGGGTTGTTCTTGTTAATTACAGTGTGAAAAAGTGAATCCATGAGTTTTGCCATCCTAGGTGAGTTGGCAGAAAGCAACAGGATCATTTCAGAGCCTTCTGGAATCAAGGTGGATGCCACACATCCCTCCCTCTGTATCCCCCTAGAAACCCTAGTGGTGGAATCCGGAGTCAAGGTGGTGAGGCTGGGGAAGAGCGCTGGCCTGGAACCCTGGCAGACTCAGGTTTGGGTCCCAGTGGAGTGTTGCGTCTGCACGGTGATGACCCCTGCCCCCAGCGTCCTCCTGCCCAACTCTGTGATTGGCCCTCAGGGGCTGGAGTAGGAACCTCTGCTGACGTGAGCTTCTTGGGAAGATGTGCAGATGTCAGCAGGTTTGGGCAGCTCAGGGCTTGGCCCCAGGCTGTGTTCCCAGAGAAGGAACCCGAGGGAGGCTCCTCCCCTGACTCCAGCTGGGGAAAGGGTGGAATTTGGGGACTGGCTGGAGTTTTCAGCTTCTGCTGGGAATTGCAGATTAATCACTGAAGATCCTTGTCAGGCTTGGTCCCAAGGTGAAGCTCCCTGCCTATGGATTCCATTTCTGATCAAACCTCACGGAAGTGAAGGCCCTGGTCAAGTAATCATGGCCGGGCGCAGTAACTCATGCCTGTAATCCCAGCAGTTTGGGAGGCCAAGGCAGGCGGATCACCTGAGGTCAGGAGTTTGAGACCAGTCTGGCCAACATGGTGAAACCCCGTCTCTACTAAAAATACAAAATTAGCTGGGCATAGTGGTGCGTGCCTGTAATCTCAGCTACTCGAGAGGCTGAGGCAGGAGAATTGCTTGAACCCGGGAGGCAGAGGCAGAGGTTGCAGTGAGCCGAGATCGCACCACTGCACTCCAGCCTGGTTGACAGAGCGAGACTCTGTCTCAAATAAATAAGTAAGTAAATAAATAAATAAATAAAGAGGTTTAATTGGCTCATTGTTCCGCAGAGCGTACAGGCAGCATGGCAGTATCTACTTCTGGGGAGGCCTCAGGGAGCTTGCACTCATGGTGGAAGGCAAAAGGAATAGGCTCTCACATGGCAGAAGCAGGACTGAGAGAGTGGAGAGGTGCCACACACTTTTTAACAATCAGATCTCATGAGAATTCACTCCCTATACAGTACCAAGAGGGGATGGTGCTAAACCATTCATGAGAACTCCACCCCCATGATCTAATCACCTCCACCAAGCCCCACCTCCAACACTGGGGATTTCAATTCAACATGAGATTTGGTAGGGTCACAAAGCCAGACCATATCAAGTCCTGAACTCTCATCTTCATGCTACTGACTGACTGATGCTCATCCTGATGAGCCAACACATATGCTTTCATGTGTGACATGCATACCCATGTCCCCAGACTCTTGGTTTTGTGTGCTAACACTTAGCCTTCTGTGTTTTAAATGCTAATGGAAGTCATTAAGAATGACCATTCTTCTCCACCAGGACTTCATTCATGGACGTATGAAATGCTTTTCCTATTGGTAGATATTGGCCTGGGCAGCGTCCTCCAGACGCAATCTTTGTGTTTCTACATCAGCTAGTTCTACTCTATCTTAAACAGGATACTTTCTCTAACAGTGGAGCTTGCTTTCTTGGTGGTATTAAGGAATTTGTCTCTCTTGATCTTTTTTCCTCTTTCCCAGGCTTTCGCGTTCCTCAGGAAACCAATTCATTCTCACTGCTGGGGTAGAGGGTGGGAAAATCCAGAGACTTAGCCCCTAAGATGCCAATGTAAAATAGTATCAGAGGCACCTCTTCCACCTAGTCAGACGCCCAGGCTCAAACCTGCTGATGTCAGGCCAGAGGCAGGTTGAGCGAGAACCTTCTTGTCTCTAAAATTCAGGACAGATCTAGACACCATTAACCAAGACACTAATGGTTCCAGAATGCAGCACTCCATGGCAGACTTGGACTTCCTGACTGATGGAGGACCCTGGGATCGTTTAGTCCTCATTCTTCAGATAGGGAGCCTGGGGCTCAGGAGGGGATGGGACTTACCCAAGGTCACACCGTAAGCTGGAGACTGGATTCCACGGCTTCTCTGATAGCTGAAAAGGTGGTGTGATAGAGAGTAGAGGGAAATGAGGTGGGTGACTTTAGACTGGGAGCAGGATGGGGGAAGGAAGTTTAAGCTGAGAACTAAGTGATAAGAATCTCATTTACTTAGGTAGATTTAATCCCATTTTACAGAGGAGGAAACTGAGGTAACTCAGAGTATTTTAGTAATTTGCTGAGGCCACACACTGGTAAGAGGCAGGACTGGGGTGCAATACGAAGTCAATGCTATTACCTTTAGGCCAAGTCATTTAACAGATGGGAAGACTGAGGTCTAGAGAGTGGCTCTGCCCCTCTCTTCTGCCTTTTTCCCTCCCTCCAGGGAAATAAGGACTCAGAAGTTCATGCTCCGCCCTGTCCTCTATCTGGGAATTGGCTCTAGGTGATCTTTAGGGATCAAAGTCATGACACTTCTCCCTGGGGCCTCTGCCCTTGCTGAAGGCCCCTTCCACATCTGTGTCTTTGCAGAAAGAAGCTGCCCTCTGAGGATGATGAGGCTGAAGAACTCAAGGCGTTGTCACCAGCTGAGTCCCCAGTGGTTGCCTGGTCGGACCCCACCACCCCGAAGGACACTGAGTGAGACCCCTCTGGGGTCTCAGAAAGTTGAAAGACTTGGGGGAGGGGGAGGGATGTGGGGGGGCTAGTGTGGATGCTTTTAGAACCTTCCACTATAAGGCAGACTTTGCCAGTGGCTTCCCGGCAGTAAGTCAGGATCGATCTCCTGCCCAGGCTGCTTCTGGCTGACCCAGGAGTCTTGTAAAATCCAGTGGGCTCAACCTCTGGGCCCAGGTGTGTCCATGGCCAGCAGCGCTCAGAGAGGGAGGGATCTCTAGGCAGAGGTCCCCTTGTGAATGAGAGGCTGAGGGGAGCTGCCAGCAGGGCTCCTGCTGCTGAACTTCTGAAAGGTCAGTGGGGACAGGGAGGACCACCAGGATCTCCAGTGGGTTCTGCCCTGGGGAGTTTGTGAAAAATGAAAAAAAAAAAAAAAAAAAAAGATTCCCTGGCCCTATCTGGCTGCACTGGATCAGAGCTGCAGACAGTGGGCCTGGGGAGTCCACATTTGCCGAACTCCCCAGGGGATGTGGTGCGGCTGGCCTGCAGAACAATGTTTAGAAACCACTATGATGACGGCTGGGCACAGTGACTCACGCCTGTAATCCCAGCAGTTTGGGAGGCTGAGGTGGGCAGATCACCTGATGTCAGGAGTTCGAGACCAGCCTGACCAATATGGTGAAACCCTGTCTCTACTAAAAATGCAAAAATTAGCCGAGTGTGGTGGCGTGTGCCTGTAATCCCAGCTACTTGGGAGGCTGAGACAGGAGAATTGCTTGAACCCAGGAGGTAGAGGTTGCAGTGAGTTGAGATCTCACTTCTGCACTCCAGCCTGGGTGACAAGAGCGAGACTCCATAAAAAAAAAAAAAAAAAAAAAAAGAAAAATAAAGAAAGACAGAAACCACTGCGATGGCACTGGGACCTGGGTCTCAGAGATTGAACTGTCCCCAGGGCTGGGCCAGTGGGAGGTATCTTCCTGAAGGATCTGAGAAGCTCTGGTGGATGGCGAATGCCCCAGCCCTGGGCTCTGCCTGGAATCCCGATCACAGTCCTTGGCCATGACTCCTGGATGAGCCACAGGAGACAGCAGGCATTCCTTCCTCCTTCCAGTCTTTTTTCCTATCCACAATTTTATGCAGTTTGTGCTTAACAGAGCTGTGGAAAGTTAGAAAAGATAAGCAAGAAGAAGTCCCAACCCCAACCTCAGTCCAGTTGGCCACTGTAGCATGCAGTGGACTCACATTTTATGAGGTAGGGTAGGGGTAGAGGTAGGGTTTAATATCAGAAATGAAGGCAGAAATGAGGTATAATGAGAAAACCTATTCTTGAAAAGTCTTAAGGAGGTCAACTTGGAGACCCATGTATTAGCTAGGCAGGCTAGGCTGCTGTAACAAATGGACCTCAAAGGCTCAGTGGCTTAAGGAACACGATGTATCATATATGCCATCGTCATCTCACTAGTTGCATGCATCAGGTCAGCAGAAGGTTCTGCTCCATGCAATCATTTAGGGACCCAGATGACAGTGCTCTGCCACTTTCTCCATGTACCTTCCCATATCCCACTGGTCACCACTAGAAAGGGAGAACTCCAGGCCTGTCTTCAGCAAGGAGGCCCCTAGTTGCATGTATTGTGCCTCAGAGCTGACATTCCAATAGCGAGAGCCTGGCACGTGGTCCCTGGCTGGGTGGCTGTATCCCAGTGAGTGTGCACCACAGGAGAGAATGAGTGTAGGGGAGCAGCTCATGTCCCCACCACACCTGTATGCCAGCTCTCATTAGGAGCCTCACACTTGGCCGGGTACAGTGGCTCACGCCTGTAATCCCAGCACTTTGGGAGGCCGAGGCAGGTGGATCACCTGAGGTCAGGAGTTCGAGACCAGCCTGGCCAACATGGTGAAACCCCGTCTCCACTAAAACTACAAAAATTAGCCAGGGGTGGTGCCTTGTGCCTGTAATTCCAGCTACTCGGGAGGTTGAGGAAAGAGAATTGCTTGAACCCAGGAGGTGAATGTTGAATGAGCCGAGATCGTACCATTGCACGCCAGCTGGGCGACAAGAGTGAAACTTCATCTCAAAAAAAAAAGAGCCATACACTTGTTTTCTCCAGCCCTGCTTCCTCAGTTGAGCTCAAAAAGAGTAGTCAACTGCAGTTTCTGTGTCTTAATGTATGAAAAAAAAAAAGATAAAAAAGATATTCAGCTCAGCAAGATGATCTCAGTGAGGCCACTCAGAGGAAAGAAAGCACATTCACAGGCCTGCTTCAATGCACCCAGGGCACACACCCCACACTGAGTTGAACGCTAGGCAGACTCATTCATTCTCTGTCTCTCTCTGTTTCTCGCTCTCTCTTTTGCTGACAGTGCAGAAACTTTAATTCCTGTAAGTTAAAGGGATATAGAATGTATCTGCACTGCTTTTTCCAGCAGTTATATCCTAAGCCTAAAAAAGTAGGCCTGCTCTCTCTCTGTTCTGCCCCTGGACACGTATCTCATGTGAATCCTGCACTGGGATGAACAGCCCAATTTTGCTGAACTCTAAACTGAGTTCCAAGAGTTTCCTCCTAAATTACAAGTGGAGTCACGCGTTTTCCAGAACTGCCCATCTGAATCAGAGCCTACGTGGTACATTTTCCAAAAGCTGGGCCAGAACACCTGGGCATTATTCCCGGACTGAATTTCCTCCTAGGAGATTACAGTGGGTCTGTGGTTTCTGATGTCAGAAGGAGACGGGGGCAGGACTTACCTCCTTCAGGCTCTGCCAGAAGGTGGGACACAGACGCTGCACAGCTCTGGCCTGGGGGCGCAGGGGTCCCTCCTGGCTCAGCCTGCTCAGCTTTGGGTGATGTTCCCACAGCGGCCAGGACCGTGCGGCCTCCGCGGCCAGCACAAATAGCGCCATCATCAACGACCGGCTCCAGGAGCTGGTGAAGCTCTTCAAGGAGCGGACAGAGAAAGTGAAGGAGAAACTCATCGACCCTGACGTCACCTCTGATGAGGAGAGCCCCAAGCCCTGTGAGTCTGGAGCTGGAGGGGTCTTACTTGGCCGGGGATGGGGTGGGGCCTCCAAAATCCCCTGTCAACTCATGGCGAGGGTGGCCCCAAGAAAATGGTTGAGGTCCATGAGAGAAGCCCAGATCCCCACTCTCTGGATTTGGGGTCCGTAGGTTGAGATAGGTACCCAAGAGTGGGAAGATCAAAGTTCTGGCCAACAATCCACTTGCACTCGGCCCTCTCTCCCATGGGGAAGTGCCTTCCTTGACCCTTCCATCCCTTTCCTACTGATAGGTGGGTGGTGCCGCCCAAACTGTATCTTATGGTCTTACACTCAGATTGTGTGCATAGCCTGCTCTGGAACTAGGCAGTCTTATTTTTCAGAGATGTCAGTGCCTTGAAAGTTCTTATTGACGCTATCCGAATGTTTCTTTTCTTTCAAGGTATTGGGAGGAAGTAAGACACATGATCTCTTGTCAGGGAGATTTTTTAGATCTTTCCAGAGGAAGGCTGTATCTTGGAAATCATGGTGCCCACACAGGCCATGCAGAGCCTGATGTCACAGTCTTGAAGCTAGAAAACATAGCCGTATTGAACCTATAAGAGCCAATCCCTGGGTCACCAAAAGTATCATCATAGATACACAGGGAGGCTGTTGTGATCCCATCTGGTCTCTGTTTTTAGAGATGAAGGAGCTGAGATTCCATCTCAGAAACCTGGAGCAACACTTCCCTGATTTTGTTAGGCCCTTCAGCATTCCAACCATGGGTACTGGAAACACTGGGTACAAAATGCCTCCATCTCATCAGAGGGAACTAAGGGGGTCTATGCATAGACACACAAGCAGACACTGAAACATCCAACTGGCCCAGAAACAACTCGTTTGGGTCAGCTTCTGAGAAGCAGTTCCAGCTTGGTAGTTGGTAAGGGTTTCTGGGTGGGCACCTGGGTTGCTGTTACTGTTGAGGAGGGAGTTGTGGAGTTCACTCCAGGAGAGCGACTTGGATTCTGTACACAGAGCTTGCAGCAGCTTGCATAATGGTGCCAGGGTCCTCTCAGCTCTGGATCCAGGATCTGCAGTTGGGACCCTTCTCTCTGCATCCTCTATGTGGGCCTCAGGGTTGGTTCAGATAGTCACCAATGTCATCCCACAGCCCCAGCCAAGAAAGCCCCAGAGCCAGCTCCAGCCACGAAGCCCGCAGAAGCCGAGCCAGTGGAAGAGGAGCACTATTGCGACATGCTCTGCTGCAAGTTCAAACGCCGCCCCTGGAAGAAGTACCAGTTTCCCCAGAGCATTGACCCACTGACCAGTGAGTCCTGGGGAATGGGTGTTCCCACTGTGTAACATGAGAGGGCAGGAGAGTGGGAGCGGGATAGGAAGAGGGTCAGGGGATTCAAGAGGTGGGATGGGAAGTCACAGATGACCTGGGTTCATGACCTTTTATACTTTTCAAAACCATTCCACAGTTTCTTGCCTGATTCTCAAAATAAACCCAGCCTGGCCAACATGATGAAACCCTGCCTCTATTAAAGACACAAAAATTAGCTGGGTGTGGTGGTGCACACCTGTAATCCCAGCTACTCAGGAGGCTGAAACAGGAGAATCATTTGAACCGAGGAGGTGGAGATTGCACTGAGCCAAGATCACACCATTGCACTCCAACCTAGGTGAAAGAGTGAGACTCTGTCTTAAAAACAACAACAACAACAAAAGTCCCTGGAATAGGAACATAAGATCACACCTGTCTTACAGATGAGGAAACTAAGGCACAGAGAAGTCAGCAAGGGTAAAGATGCAACTACTTAGTGCAGACCCAGGACTCCTGACTCTTGGCCAAGTCCTTTTTTCACTCTGGTCGTGCTGGCCTTTTCCTGCTCTGAACAGAAAAAGGGCAGGAGTGTGAATTCCTATTGCTTCCCTTTAAGCCCACTTCATATTCCTCAGAAATAACACCACTTCATACGTGCGTAGCACTTTAGAGTTCACAGCGGACTCCCTGCCTTTCTTATCTGACCTTTTCCTGTGATTTCTCAGAAGAGGGCAGGTGCCAGAGAGGGACTTTCTCAAGGTCACACATTTGGGGGACAGGACTTCAACCCTGGTGTCCACTGGATTTCTCAAATGACCTGGTGGGCTGCGTGCAGTGGCTCAAACCTGTAATCCTGGCACTGTGAGAGGCTGTAGTGAAAGAATTGCTTGAGCCCAGGAGTTCAAGATCAGCCTGGGCAACATAGTGAGACCTCATCTCTACAAAAATAATAAACAAATAAACAAATAGCCAACCAGATGATCTGGAATACCCATCCATCCATGCATGCATTCACCTGTCTGTCCATCTATCTGTCCATCCTTCATGCATTATTTATTATTCTGTATTTACTAAGGCAGAAAATACATTTTGGGAAAAAAATTAAAGGAGAATGAAAACAATTAAAGAAGAATGAAAGTTTTCTAGTTGGCTGCCTATTATCTTATAATACCAGCATATTCCCTCCTGAGAGTATTTGATTTATTAGGGCTTATCAGTGATTTATTTTTAAAGCAGATAGTTGTTTTCTTTTTTTAAAGTAGACATAGGGTCTTGCTATGTTGTCCAGGCTGGTCTTAAACTCCTGGGCTCAAGCAATCCTCCCACCTGGGCCTCCCAAAGTGCTGGGATTACAGGCATGAGCCACTGTGCCTGGCTCCTAAAGCAGAGAGTTATATATACATATATATACGCACATATATATACACACACATATATATATACACCCATATATATACCCACATATATACATATATTCATATATACACACATATATACATGTATATATATACACACATATATACACACACACTCTTACAAAAGTGCCACATGTAGTAGTTGACGGAAAGTGTGGAAATGTAGAAAGAACAAAGCCCCACCTGATTCAACTGGTGAAGAGCCTTGCCTGGCTGATACTCCAGCGGCCCCGTCCATCTTCCCCACAGACCTGATGTATATCCTGTGGCTGTTCTTCGTGGTGATGGCCTGGAATTGGAACTGTTGGCTGATTCCTGTGCGCTGGGCCTTCCCCTACCAGACCCCGGACAACATCCACCTCTGGCTGCTGATAGATTACCTGTGTGACCTCATCTACTTCCTGGACATCACCGTGTTCCAGATACGCCTGCAGTTTGTCAGAGGCGGGGACATCATTGTGAGTCACAGGCAGGTGGTGTTGGGATGACCGCGGGCAGACCGCTCAGCCAGAGCCTTCAGGGCACTGACCCCTGATGCTGTCGTAGATGACAAAATAAGTGAGTAAGGAAATCTCAAAAATGGCTGCAGTGCTTGTTCAACAGCATGGTTGTTTATTTTGCATGCCTTTGCTATGTTCAAATTACACACATCACATATTGCTCATAGGTGAAATAGTTCCTGGACCACTTGACGGAATCAAAGATAGAGAAGTGGTCCAGAGAATGGTCTTTAGTGACGATGTACCTGGTTTGAATCCCACCTCCACCACAGCTAGCTGAATCGCCTCTGTTTCCTCATCTGTAGAATGGGGATAGTAATAGCTTCCACCTCCCAGTGTTGCCATGAGGATTGGTTGAAACGATGCATGCAGGGCGCTCAGCCCAGGTAACCGCTGGCAATTGACTTCTCCCAAGGGTCCTGCAAAGAACACACTGATGCTCTCCTACTTGGGCCAGTTTGAGACCCTGGCCTCTGGTCCAGCCCCGCGTACCACCCCCGCCTTACCAGGGAGGAAACTGAGGCCCTGACTGTGACTTCTCAGGAACAGGAGACACAGTCCCTGTCTCCCAGTGTGGGTCACTTTCCAAAGTCCACCCCGGCAATGCCTGTTTTGCTGTGTGCAGACGAGCTGAGGTTTTGCCTCTCAACAATTTTCCTTGGAGAGATTTAAAGGGAGTAAAGTAAAAAGTAAAGAGATTTCCTTGGAGAACCTCTTTTCTGGCCTGATCAGAGTGGTTACCAATTCCTCAGAAAACAGATGTGCAAATGGCCCAGGTAAGACCAGTCGGCAGAGAGAATAAGCTTAATGTCCTCGATTTCCACCCAAGAAATCAGGATCTAGCTAGGTGACTAGAACAAATCTCTCCTCCCTGAGGGCCGGGCCTCTCCACCTATAAAACTCAAGGCTTTCACCAAGGCTCAGATGGTCCTCGAGCTGTTATGCTCATTTGAGGGTGGGGTTCTTCGGGAAATTTCACAATTGCTCCCCACAGGGTGAGGGATTAAGCTCTAAGGCCATTTCACCATCATTATTCCCTTTCTTTCAGACGGACAAAAAGGACATGCGAAATAACTACCTGAAGTCTCGCCGCTTCAAGGTGAGTGCCGGGAATGCAAGTTTCAGAAGGGGGAGCCTCAGAGGGCCCTGGGGGGCTCATGAGATGTGGTTTCTGCCACACGGAGGGATGCTGGTCCCTGTGGGAGTGTCCTCCAAGCCACAAGCCCCAGGAGACCAGTACGGGCTGGGTGGCCCCCAGAAGCTACCTTTCTTTTTTCTTTTTCTTTTTTTTTTTTTTTTTGAGACAGAGTCTAACTCTGTCTCCCAGGCTAGAGTTCAGTGGTGTGATCTCAGCTCACTGCAACCTCTGCCTCCTGGTTCAAGCGCTCCTCCTGCCTCAGCCTCCCTAGTTTCTGGGATTACAGGTGTGCACCACCGCACCCAGCTAATTTTTGTATTTTTAGAAGAGACAGAGTTTCACTGTGTTGGGCAGTCTGGTCTCAAACTCCTGATGTCAAGTGATCTGCCCGCCTTGGCCTCCCAAAGTGCTGGGATTACAGGCATGAGCCATCGCACCTGGCCAGAAGCCACCTTTCATTGTGTCTGTGCCATTCCCGCTCCTACTGTATGGCACAGCAGCCACTATCGGGGATAACGAAACTGCCCTTGGGGCTGGCAACATGGGCTTTGAAGCAAACAAAGGCTTGTTGGTGGGACACCTTCTGCCCTCTAGTTTGAAGCTCTCCTGGGGCATTCTAACCTCACCTTTCCATGGAAGGGAAAGACTCCGCCTCTCCCCTCACCCTCAACCCTGGGGTCACCCGTTTTTACCCCCGTGGTGTCCCATGGGGATTTCAGATGGACCTGCTCAGCCTCCTGCCCTTGGATTTTCTCTATTTGAAAGTCGGCGTGAACCCCCTCCTCCGCCTGCCCCGCTGTTTAAAGGTAGGACTGCTGGGCCCCCCACCCCAGGCCTTCAGCTCATCCCTGCTCTGCACCGGCACTGGCATCTTCCTGTCTGCCCCCAGCAGCACTGGGGAGGGAGCATCCTTGAGGGATGGCCTGAGGGGAGATGTGTTTATTCCATGTGTGTCTCAGTGGAAAGTTCATTACAATTGCTAGTGCTTGGTGGTGCTGCATGTTAGGTAGTGTTATTGCCAGCGTTTTGCAAATGAAGGGACTGGGGCCCAGAGAGATTAAGTAATTGGCCCAAAGTCACAGAGCCAGGAGGGAGTGGAGCCCGAATTCGAATGCAGGTCATCCGACTCCACTGTTTATGCTCTCGGTGATTATAGACACTCTCAAGAGGGGGTTTCTGCTTTATGATGGTCTCTGTCTAAAAAATGGGGGCATTGGTGCTTGGAGAGGCGGGGGCACTTGCCCTAGGTCGCAGGAGCAAGGAACTGCCAGGGATGGATTTGAATGCACAGCCAGACACCCGTTTCATCATTGGCCAGGCCTCAGTGTCATTCCAGCCATTCCTTCTGCCACTCACTGGACAGAGCCAAAGTCTCCAGGATGGTCTGGCTGCCACAGCTGGCCATGGTCCTGTCATGTGACCAGGGTGGATAGCCACTCAGAACATTCAGGATCCCCCAAATGGATTTTGGTAGCCAACCAATCACATTCATCTCTCTCCTGAAATGATGCTTGGTGCCTTTTTCTGAAAACAGTACTGAAGGAATTTACAAAAAAGGCAAATGCAATACCATGAACAACCCAGAGAAACAGGGCTGAGAAAACTAGCGGGCATGCAAGTGCCCTGATCAAAAGAAAGCACACCTATGTGGAATCGAGCATGGAAGCTGCCTCTGAGCTTCCTGGCTGCCAAGAGGAAGAGGGAAAGTGGAAGTGGCACCATTCTTATTTGACACATACCAGCCTCCGAGGGACTGCAGAGGTTGCTTTAGAGTCAAACATCAGAGTCAGGAACGTTGGGTCCACAGGCCAAGTTTCACCCCAGATGTAGAGGTGAGATCCATATCTTGGTTCACATGGTGGCCCCAGTGAGGGGGCATAACTCACAGGCCTAACATTGAACACCCCTCAGTGGACAAAACTCTTTGAGTGAGCCATCCAAGCCCCTGTTCTTTCTGCCTCCAGTTTAAACTGTGGCTGGAATTAGAATGAACACATGGATGATAACTGGAAAATCCCTTAGGGAATCTTCATAAATACTGTTTTCAAATATCAAAAAATAAATGCAAAGATCTAGAGGTGGTATAACATAAGGAGAGAGCTTGCAGCTTTGAGTCTGGCCTGGGTTTGAATGCTGACTCTCTCACATACCAGCTGTGTGCTTTGGACAAGTTATTGGACTTCCCTGAGCACCAACTTCTGTCAAAGGAGAATGATAATACATCCTTCATATGTAAATAAGGAATAAGGTAATGTATATAAATGTATATGCTGGCTGGGTGCGGTGGCTCATGCTCATAATATCAGCACTTTAGGAGGCTGAGGCAGGAGGATCACTTGAGCCTAGAAATTTGAGACCAACCTGGGTAACACAGTGAGACCCTGTCTCTACAAAAAATTTAAAAATTACCCAAAAGTGGTGATGTGTGCCCTGTAGTCCCAGCTACTTAGGAGGCTGAGGCCGAAAAATCGCTTGAGCCCAGAAGTTCGAGGCTGCAGTTATCTATGATCGCACCACTGCACTCCAGCCTGAATGACAGAGTAAGACTCTGTCTCTAAAAATAAAAAAATTAAAAAAGGCATATGCCAGTCATATAGTAGGTGCTCAATAAAGAAAAGTAGTTATTAATATACTTCTATTATTATAAATAAACCTTTGAAGGATATAAGAGTGGGGTGTTAGGGATGCTGTCTCTTTATTAAATTGTTTTCTTTATAAGAAACATTAAAAACAGCATCTTTAACCTGGATGCATGTACCCCTAAAAGTCTCATGATAGGGCTCAGAGCGTCCGGGAGTCCCCTGAAATTATATGCAAATTGTGAGAACAAGATTACATGTCATTTCCAAGGGAAGATGGGCTATGACTTTCTTCAGATTCCTAATGGAGTTTCTGGCCCCTATCCGTCAAGGGGCGGAGGATTTCTGATTTTGAATGCTCACCGTCCTGTTCCCTCCTCCCGGGGGCTGCAGGAAGAGCCCTGAGTCCCGGCGCCCGTGGGCGTGGGAGCAGCATGCTACCCGCAGGCGGTGGGCTGCTCTCATGCCCTGCTCTCCCTCCAGTACATGGCCTTCTTCGAGTTTAACAACCGCCTGGAATCCATCCTCAGCAAAGCCTACGTGTACAGGTGAGACTCCCCCTGCGTGTGCGTGCATGCACACACACACAACACTCACAAACACACAACACAATACACACACAACACACACGACATACACACACCACACACGACAGCACACACGACACACACAACACACACAACACAACACACATGACACACATAAACAACACACACAACACACACAGGCACACAACACACAAACACACAACACACAATGCACACACACAATACACATAACACACAACACATACACGCACAACACACACAACACACACACAACAGATAT
Source organism: Macaca mulatta (assembly GCF_049350105.2). Lineage (NCBI taxonomy): Eukaryota > Metazoa > Chordata > Mammalia > Primates > Cercopithecidae > Macaca > Macaca mulatta. The sequence continues at coordinate 53,524,889 of NC_133425.1, read as the reverse complement.
ATGACACACACAACACAAACAACATACATGACAACACATACAGTGCACATACACACAACACACACAATGCACACACACGACACAAATGACACACACAATGCACACACACACAGACAACAGAGGAAGTTTGTACCTAGAGAACAGGCAGCAAGGCATTGTCTACCCCCACTGACCTCCAGGCCCTATCTCCACTGGAAGCCAGGCATCTTTCTGGTCCCGCCTCCTCTTTCCCAGAGAAACGTTTGTTATTTAGAGAACCAGGCATATCCCATACCCTTCATTGTGATGAGGGCACACATCGGCTGGCACGAGGGGCTTACCAGCGCTGCAGTGAGCTAGGCCTCATTTTGGCCTCAGCTCAGGGAACTGGAGCCCGCAGCCAGCTCTAACAGAACGGGAACAGCTGTAAGGCGGCGGTGGCTATTTCACAGACGTCTGAGGATGAGGCGCAAGACCAGCCAGGCCGTGCTAGGGAGCAAGGCTCCTGTCCACATCTCTCCTGGGGCGACATGGCCCCATCTTCAACTCAACTTCTCTGCACACATCAGTCCCTCCCTGCTCCTCCCCCAACACACATTTCCCCTCTGGCCCCTCCACTCCCCCAGTGCACAGTCAGCTCTGCTACCTCTGTGCCAATTCTAGCCCCAGGTCGTTACAACGCCCCATTCAAGCACCACCCTTCCTAACTGGCACAATCTCAACAAAGCATCCAGTCGGGCCAGCCCACCCATGGGTTGGCTTCCTCTGGCCAGGTGTCTATCCCTCACCACCCTCTTCCACCGCTGTGTTAACATGCTACGTTCCTTCTGCAGGGTCATCAGGACCACAGCCTACCTTCTCTACAGCCTGCACTTGAATTCCTGTCTTTATTACTGGGCATCGGCCTATGAGGGCCTGGGTTCCACTCACTGGGTTTACGATGGCGTGGGAAACAGGTGAGCCACAGTCATCCCCCAAGGGCCACGCCTGGGGGACCTTCCTGTTCTTTATAATTCACAGCACAGAGACTCCGGGAAGGAGTCTTATTGCTGCTGTATTGGCAAGGCCACTTTGCTCCTAAGCAATCACTGGCATGACAAGGCTCAAGAGCCACGTCTTGGGCCAGTTGCGGTGGCTCACAAAACTTTGGGAGGCTGAGGCAGGTGGATCACCTGATACCAGGAGTTAGAGACCAGCCTGGCCAACATGGTAAAACCCCATCTCTACTAAAAATACAAAAATTAGCTGGGCGTGGTGATGCATGCCTGTAATCCCAGCTACTGGGAAGGCTGAGGCAGGATAATCTCTTGAACCCAGGAGGCGGAGGTTGCAATGAGCCGAGATCGTGCCATTGCATTCCAGCCTGAGCGACAAAAGCAAAACTCCGTCTCAAAAAAACAAAACAACAACAACAAAAAAAACATAAACAAACAAACGGAAAAAGAGCCAGGTCACCACGTCTTCCCTAAGCTAAGGTTTCCTGAGCAACTACATGTGTCAGACCGGAGGTACTGGTGTGAACAAGACTTGCTAGACAGAACCTTTCCGCATCCAAATTCTAGTAGGGTGTGCAAATACATTGTATGTGTGCATCTACTCCTGCTTCCCCGGGCATGGCCAAGAAGGAACGAGGCCAGAGAATACTCCCCAGCACAGCTCCCCAGGCACTGCTACCATGGAGGCACTGGCGAACAAGGTGAGACCCACTTGCCAATCAGAGAGCCGCCATCCATTATGAGACTTGCCAAAGGGAAGATGATGACGTGTGAACCAAAAAGTATCTGGCACAAGTTTCAATCAATTTAGAAAGTGTATTTTGCCAAAGTTAAGGACACACCCATGGTACAGCCTCAGCGGTTCCTGATGACATGTGCCCAAGGTGGTCGGGGTGCAGCTTGCTTTTATACATTTTAGGGGGACAGAATACATCAATCAATACATGTAAGGTTTATATTGGTTAGATCTGGAAGAGGGGGACAACTCAAAGGGAGGAGTGGCTTCCAGGGCATACGTAGATTTTAAAAGTCTCTGCTTGGAAAAAACAAAACAAAACAAAACAAACAAACAAAAAAAGACCGGGCTTGGTGGCTCACACCTGTAATCCCAACACTTTGGGAGGCCGAGGCAGGCAGATCACCTGAGATCAAGAGTTTGAGACCAGCCTGGCCCACACAGCGAAATCCCATCTCTACTAAAAATACAAAAATTAGCCAGGCGTTGTAGCAGCACCTGTAGTCTCAGTTACTCGGGAGGCAGAGGCACAAGAATTGCTTGAACCTGGGAGGTGGAGGTTGTGGTGAGATGACATTGCACCATTGCACTCCAGCCTGGGTGACAGAGCAAGACTCTGTCTCAAAATAATAATAATAATAATAAATAAATAAATAAATAAAAATTCCCTGCTTAGCAATTGGTTGAAAGAGTTATCAGTAGAAAGAAATGTCTGGGTTATGATAAGGGGTTGTGGTGAGCTAGGTATTTTCATGCAGATGAAGCCTCTAAGTAGTGGGCTTTAGAGAAAAGAGACTGTAATGTTTCTTACCGGACTTAAGGTCTGTGTTGATGTTAACGCTGGAGGAGTATAATGAGGCATGTCCGACCCCCTCTTCCTTCACGGCCTGAATTAGGTTTTCAGATAACTCTGGAAAGCCCTTGGCCAAGAGGAGGGGTCTGTTCCGATGGTTGGGGGCCTTATAATTTATTTTTGGTTTACAATGGTGATGATAGTGACAATGATGATGATAATAGCAGCAAGGCTTGTAGGATACCTATTTCGTGCCAGCCCTGTTTAAAGCACTGAACACAGTAACTCACAACTATCACATCAGATAGGTACTGCACCATCCCCATTTTACAGATGAGGTAGCAGATGCGAGTCACACGGTTCGTGAGTTACAGAGCTGGGATTTGAACCCAGGTGTCATGGCCACAGAGTCCTAACTGCCTCAATGAAAAGGAAAAGTGCCAATCTGGTGGCCAGAGGGAGCAGGGGAGGTGGGCATGAGCACTGTCAATTTCACCAAAAGTCATCAAAAGTTACAAACATTTAAAAAAGTTTTTTTAGCCAGGTACAGTGACTCATGCCTGTAATCTCAGCACTTTGGGAGGCCGAGGTGGGCAGATCACTTGAGGCCAAGAATTTGAGAGTAGCCTAGTTGACATGACGAAACCACATTTCTACTAAAAATACAAAAATTAGCCAGGCATGGTGGTGCACGCCTGTAATCCCAGCTACTTGGGAGGCTGAGGCAGGAGAAGAATCACTGGAACCTGGATCGGGGAGATTGCAGTGAGCCAAAATTATGTCACTGTACTCCAGCCTGGGCAACAGAGAGCAAGACTCCGTCTTAAAAAAAAAAAAAAAGTTTAAAAATTATTTTAATGAACAGACTTAATTTTTTAAAAAGTGGCTTGAAGTTTATAGAGAGGTCCATTGGAAAGTAGACAGTTCCCACATATATGCCACCTCCATTATTATTATTGTTATTATTTTTTGAGACAGGGTCTGCTCTCTGTTGCTCAGACTGGAGTGCAGTGGCATGATCTCGGCTCATTGCAACTTACGCCTCCCGGGCTCAAGTGATCCCCCCACCTCAGCCTCCCGAGTAGCTGGGACCACAGGCACATGCCACTGCACCTAGCTAATTTTGTATTTTTTGGATATATGGAGTTCTACCTATTGTTGCCCAGGCTGGTCTCGGCTTCCTGAGTTCAAGCTATCTGCCTGCGATTGGCCTCCTGAAGTGCTAGGGTTACAGGTGTGCACCTCATTTTAAGGCTGGATGGTGTTAAAGATGACACTCTCCCCCCTGCCCTGTCAAAAGCCTTAAGCAGGAGAGTGAGCAGAGGGAGGGTTCTTGGAAAGCCCACCCTGGCGCTGATGGCAGAGTGCACCGGGAGTGAGAGCAGGCAGCAGACAGCCAGCAAGGGGCGCTGCTGTGTCAGAGACAGCTGCAAACCCTCCAGACCAACAGGTGGCTTGACCTAGGGGACGGAGGTCAGGGTGGGCAGGAGGGATGTGGGCAGGAGGGATGAGCACAGGATGGGGGCTGGGCCTGCAGAGTCAGAAGGGAGGCTTGAGGGATGAGGGATGAGGAGTCCCAAGCGTGACTCCTAGAGCTGCCCCCTGGCAGCAGAGACAGGCCAGTTCTCTTTTCTGGGCCTCGGTTCCCTCACCTGCAAAATGGGGCTGCAAATGGGAGTCCCACCCTAAAGAGGTGACTGAGGAGTAGATGCCTCTGAGCCCCTGCCCCAGTGCCTGGGCACGGTGGGCGCTCAGTCAGCCACAGTGAGGATGAGAAGGTGGAAGAAGGAAAGTTCCAGTGGGGAGTTACTCACCGAAGGGTGTCCCACCTCACCGTGGGCTGTGCCCACTAGTGACACAAAATGCCCGTGGTCCAGCTGTCCACCCCCAGGCCCTTGCTCCCAGTTGGGAACAGGTGGGTCGCTTGCATTCAAGGTGGCGGCTTCGTAGAGTGGTTAATTGTACTGAACGTCTCCTCCCAGTATAGATGCCCTAACCTCAGCCACCATGGCTACAGCTGTCGCCTTCTGCCGTGAGCCCTGCCCTGAGGGGGAACCACACCTTTACAGAGATGTCCCAGGCTGATTTTGGTGGCTCATGTCTAATCCCAGCACTTTTGGAGGCTGAGGCAGGCAGACTGCTTGAGCTCACAAGTTCGAGACCAGCCTGGGCAATATGGCGAAACTTCCCCTCTACAAAAAAATACAAAAGTTAGCTGGGCATGGTGGTATATGCTTGTAATTCCAGCTACTCAAGAGGCTGAGATGGGAAGATCGCTCGAACCCAGGAGTTGGAGGTTGCAGTGAGCTGAGATCGCTGCACTCCAGCCTGGGCGGCAGAGCGAGACTGTCTCGAAAGAGATGTGCCAGAGGCCAGGGCAGCCCAGGCAGGCAGGAGGGGAGTCCCTGAGAGCCACTGTGGGGTGGAGAATATCAGGGATGGGGTCAAGATCTAATGCTTCCCCACGTCACCAGTGGCCCTGTTACCCGTTCCCATTCACAGCTCCGCTCCTGAGCCTTGACTAGGCCATGCATTCATTCACTTCCTCATTCATTTAACCCATCACAAGGAGGCAGAGAGGGATTTGAAGGCTCTTTCTCTGCAAAGGGGAGAACACAATTTCTGCATGGAATTGAGCTCTGTGACCTTATCCTTTCTGAGACCCAGTGTTCCCACAGGCACAATGCGGGTATCTTACATCCAGATTTCTTATGAGAAATAATAAATAAATATGTGTGGCATGTCTAGCTTGGGCCTGAACAGGTGTCAGTGACCCCTGTGCCTAGCTATGGCTATTGTTAGGGGGGAAGCTAGCATGGCAGGAAAGGAGTTAATAACCTGGGGTATAGAGCTTTTAGGGGGTCACAAACCCCCCAGACATCGGACCTAAAATTTGAGCATATGTTGGCTTTTCTAGGGAAACAGAGCTGGCTTTCTCTAGATTCTCAAAGGGGCTTGTGCCCCAATAAACTAAGAACTTTACTCCCTGGGGCTAAGACTGGCACATCCGTCACTGGGCAGCTTGGGGAAGGGAGGGTAAGCAGAGCAGGGCGGGGGCGGGGCAGGGGGACAGCTGTCTGGGACCTCCTTCTGCAGGGCCCTCTGCCGGAGGAGCTCGAGCTGCCCAGCAGTGGGAAGGGCACGCTTCCTTGGCAGCAATACTCCTTCCCAAATGACATCCTGCAGGGAACCGCAACATGTGAGCCAAGTACGAGTAATGAAGGAGGATTCCTTAGAAATTCCAGTAGCATGAAGAATAACAACGTTTACAAAGTGAGCATTTGTAGAGTGCTTGCTGGGTGCCAGGGGCTCACGGGCCCGAGCTCCTACAAATGCTAGGCCCTGCATCCTGCCCTAGTGCTCTCCTGCCCCGTTTTGCCCAGCCTGAAGCACAGAGGGTCCCCACAGACCCAACAGCGTGGAAGACAAGGAGACTATGTGCCATGTCGTTGGAAGATTCCTCCAGCCGGGAACGGTTTGGGGTAAAGCCAGAGTTTTGTGGACATCGCGCCTATGTCCTCTCTCTGTTGGTGGCCCAGCGGCATAAGTACCCAGCTCCCGGACAGCCCAGGGGTCTGCAGAGTTAGGGGTGCTGCTCCGTCCCGCTAAATGCTGCTTCGCGCGCCCTCTGATGGCCAGAACCAGTATGACGGGGGTTTGATCGGCCCGTTTTGGGTTCTGAAACTTGCAGGCAACAGGTGATGTGGAGATGCAGGGCGGCCCGCAGCCCTGCCCAAGGCCCCGCAGCTATCACAGGCAGAGCCTCTACCACACTCCCCAGCAACCTCTGCTTCCTCCTTCCTGCACGCATTGCACGTTACCTGCCTGTCCCCACAGTGGACCACGAGCTTCTTGAGGATATGGGCGAGTCTGTTCAGTTGCGTACGGCAGACAACAGTGGCTGTGAAGGCTTTGACAGCTCCCTTGCTGAGAGTCCACCATGTGCCAGGCTGTCTTCTAGCATCTCATTTTGTCCTCATGGTCTTCTGTGAGGGACATTCTATTGCCATCCCCATCTTATGGAGAAGGAAACCGAGGCTTGGAGAGAGAGAAATTTGTCCAAGTTATGCAGCTAGAAGGTGGCTGAGCCCAGCCAGCCTGGTCCGGAGCCCGTGTTCTATCTAGGACACTGCATAAATAGCTGGTGCAGGAAAGCCTGCGGGGACTGCCTGGTCTCTAGGCCCTTCTGACCTCACCTTTGCTGACCCAGGGGAGGGCGCAGCCTGAGGGGTGGACAGGTGTCAGAGGGACCCTTGCTGCTCTGTGATAATCACACACAAGCTTGGTGGCTTCATGCCTTTTGAGCCGCTATAGTACAATACATGAGACTGGGTAACTTATAAAGAACAGAAACTTACTTTTCACTGTTCTGGAAGCTGGGAAGTCCAAGATCAAGGTTCTGGTGTCTGGTGAGGGCTGCTCTCTGCTTCTAAGACAGTGTCTTGAATGCCACAGTGTCCACTAGAGGAGAGGAACATTGTCCTCATATGGCAGAAGGCAGAAGGGCCAAAGGACGTGGAAATCTTCCACCAGAACCTTTTGTAACAGCTTTAATCTATTCATGAGGGCAAAGCCCTCGAGGCCTAAACAGCGCCCAAAGGCCCTACCTCCCGACACCATTGCACTGGGAATTAAGTTTCCAGTGCCTGAATTTCGGGGGACACATTCAGACTAGAGCACTCAGGGCATTTCCTATGCTTTTTGCCACACAGTAGGACCGCCTCCCCCATACCTCCCTTCCAGAAGGTTCACAAACCTGTGTCAGAGGGTTAACTGCTGGTGGATGACATCTCAGAGAAGCAGACAGCGCCCAACTCTTGCACTTACCAACTAGTGACCATGGGTGTGCCCTTTCCCTTTGGGGGCCTCAGTTTCACTATCTGGAGAATGGATGGGCTGGGGAGGGGTGGGTCAGAAAAAGTCATCCTCAAGATATCTTCCAAACTTGATGTTGCTTTTGCTTTTCCTAAGCCAACATGGCAGGTGACAGCAAACGAAAAGACTGGAAATTGAAGGAACACTGAAGGAAATTAAGGGAGCGCAGTCATTAGGAGTTGGAAGACCCTGGTCTGGCCTCCTGCCAACTCTTCCTGGCAATCCCCTAGAGCCTCAGTTTCCACATCTGTAAATGGGGATGGCAACATATCCCTAGAGACACAACCGCACCTAATAGTATTCGTGAACCTGCTCTGCAAATGGCAACGTGCTCTACGCGTGCAGGAGGTGGTTTTTCTTGCATAGATGAGCTGTAAAGGGTTTCTGTCTTTTGCACAACGTGCATCTATCAGAGGCGTCTGAGCCAGACCACTCAGGGGCGGCAGAGTGGGGTCTATGATGACCCATGTTCCCTTTCTCCTCTCTCTCCAGTTATATTCGCTGTTACTACTTTGCTGTGAAGACCCTCATCACCATCGGGGGGCTGCCTGACCCCAAGACACTCTTTGAAATTGTCTTCCAGCTGCTGAATTATTTCACGGGCGTCTTTGCTTTCTCTGTCATGATTGGACAGGTATCGGGGCACCAGCCCGGCGTCCCACCCCACCTGACTGCAGGGCCCCCTCCTACTGTTGCCAGAAATGTCACCCTCTGCGCCATTCCTTTTGGATTAAGCCTGGGAAAGAGCACTGGACTGAGAATCAGGGGCCTGGCGCACTGTGCTCTGTGCGGTGGAGGGGGTGGTGGTGAACTCGGCCCTATTCCCTCTCTGAGGTTGCTCTCATTTGAAATGACCGTTCCTCTGGGTGCACTGGGCTGAATGGTCTTCTACAGAGACTGAGGGAGAAACCCCTGGTGTAGCTGGTGTGTGCCGGGGCAGCATCTTACATTGTGGTCGAGACACAAGGTGACAGTCAGAGGTCCTCAACGTTACCTTTAAAGGGCCCCGCCCCAAGGAACAGCACACTAGCTTCCTATTTCCTCCAACATGGAGTCAAAGTGGCCGCCGTCACCGAGGGACTGTGTTGTACCAGAATCAGCCCAGCCCAAGGAGCTTTCCCCACTGGTGTGGTCCCAGGGACCTGAGGCCACCAAGGTGCTGGCAGTCTCCCTCCCTTCCTCTTCCCCACATCCATGCTGAAGGCAGAACTTCCCGTCAGTAAAACTTTCTCTGTGTGAGGACATCTGCCTTCCCTGCTCCCAGTGCCCCGCCAGGAGCACATGCCCCTAGTCTGTGTGAAGTGACACATCCCAAACCCATGGAATAGTCCCCACTCCCATGACCCAGTGGCTTCCTTGACCTCCCCTAACCTTTCCCCCTAGATGAGAGATGTGGTAGGGGCCGCCACCGCGGGACAGACCTACTACCGCAGCTGCATGGACAGCACGGTGAAGTACATGAACTTCTACAAGATCCCCAAGTCCGTGCAGAACCGCGTCAAGACCTGGTACGAGTACACCTGGCACTCGCAAGGCATGCTGGGTAAGATGGTCACACCCTGACAGCCACCAGCTCCCAGCCAACTCCTGTTGCCTGGTGCCCGGTGCCCTGCCTTCGGGGCACCTCCCTTGTCCTCTGTGTCTCTGAGGCCCTGAGTACTGGGGCCTCTTTTGGCTGTGTCCCCAACCTTGGTGTGAGAGGGGCCCAGTGGGTCCCCTAGCAGGGCTGTCATGAGATCCCTGGAGACTTGGGGGGCTTGTCTTCTGTGTGCCTGCCCCCCTCGCTTCACCCACCTTGAAATGCATCCCCATGCAAGGGTGAAATGCAGGCCGGGCGCGGTGGCTCAAGCCTGTAATCCCAACACTTTGGGAGGCCGAGACGGGCGGATCACGAGGTCAGGAGATCGAGACCATCCTGGCTAACCCGGTGAAACCCTGTCTCTACTAAAAAATACAAAAAACTAGCTGGGCGAGGTGGCGGGCGCCTGTAGTCCCAGCTACTCAGGAGGCTGAGGCAGGAGAATGGCGTAAACCCGGGAGGCGGAGCTTGCAGTGAGCTGAGATCCAGCCACTGCACTCCAGCCTGGGTGACAGAGTGAGACTCCGTCTCAAAAAAAAAAAAAAAAAAAGAGTGAAATGCAGTGTGTGTGTGTGTGTGTGTGTGTGTGTGTTTATTTATTTATTTGACATGGAGTCTCATTCTGTCACCCAGGCTGGAGTGTAGTGGAGCAATCTCGGCTCACTGCAACCTCCATCTCCCAGGTTCAAGCGATTCTCCTATCTCAGCCTCCCAAGTAGCTGGGATTACAGGCATGTGCCACCATGCCCAGTTCATTTTTTATATTATTAGTAGAGACGGGCTTTCACCATGTTGGTCAGGCTGGTCTCGAACTCCTGATCTCAGGTGATTCACCAGCCTCAGGCTCCCAAAGTGCTAGGATTACAGGTGTGAGGCCGAAGTGCAGTTTAATTTTAAAAAAAAAGAAGAAGAAGAAGAAGAAGGACTCTCTGTCCCTTCCTCCCTCCCTTCCTCTCTCTCCCTCCCTCCCTCTCTCTTCCTCCTCTGTCCTCTCTTTCTCTCAAGGACATTGCACGCCCCATGACAGGCGCAGCAGGCTTAGCCCTGGATATCCTGGGGCAGCTCTAGAGCTACACAGCCAGGTTGGGGTCCTGAGTTCATCCCCTGAGCTACAAGACTACGGGCATGTCACTGCCATTTCCTCATCTGTAAAGTTGAGATTATAGTGGGGAAACTCTTGGGTTGCCTAGGGGATTTAGTAAAATAATTTTGCCTTTAATCCCAGCACTTTGGGAGGCTGAGGCAGGAGGATCACTTGAGCCCATGAGTTCAAGAACAGCCTGGGCTACATGACAAAACCCCATCTCTACAAAAAGTCAAAAAATTTAGCTGGGCGTGTTGGTGTATCCCTGTAGTCCCAGCTACTCAGGAGGCTGAGGCTGGAGGGTCGCTTGAGTCTGAGGAAGTTGAGGCTGCAGTGACTTGTGACTGCGCCACTGCACTGTACTCACTCTAGCCTGAGTGACAGAACAAGACCCTGTCTCAGAAAAATAAAAATAAGTCCATGTGCGGTGGCTCATGCCTGTAATCCCAGCGCTTTGGGAGGCTGAGGTGGGTGGATTGCTTGAGCCCAGGAGTTTTTAGACCAACTTGAGGTACATAGTGAGACCTTGTTTCTAAAAGAAAAAAATTTTTTTAGCTTCTCAGGGTTCAAAGTATTAAAAACATTTTATTTTAATAAAAACTAAAAACTAAGATAATATTTATAAAACACTCTATTAAAAAGTGCCTGGCTTGGCTGGGTGTGGTGGCTCACTCCTATAATCCAGCACTTTGGGAGGCTCAGGTGGGTGGATCACCTGAGGTCAGGAGTTGGAGACCAGCCTGGCCAACCTGGCGAAACCCCGTTTCTACTAAAAATACAAAAAATTAGCCAGCCTGGTGGTGGGCACCTGTAGTCCCAGCAACTTGGGAGGCTGAGGCAGGAGAATTGCTTGAACTAGGGAGGTGGAGGTTGTAGTGAACTGAGATCATGCCACTGTACTCCAGCCTGGGCGACAGAGAGAGACTCTGTCTTAAAAAAAAAAAAAAAAAAAAAAAAAGGTGCCTGGCTCACTGGCTCATAGAAGTGCTCCAGAGACTTTAGTTCTTGCTGATGTTGTCCTTACAGGACACTGGGAACACAGGTGACCGATAATTGCAACAGTGCAGGGGCTACTAACATAGTAACTGAGTGGGGGATGTCAAGGGAAGGCTTCCAGGAGGAGGTGACATTAGTGCTGGGTTCTGAAGAATGAGTAGGAGTTTGGGAAATGCACAGGGATGCTCCTGGCAGAGGAAATGGTATTGGCAAAGGCTGGAGTTGAGAGAGGGCGCTCTACAAATCTAGAGTGGTTCTGTACGGCAGGGCAACGGTGTGCCCTGATAAGCCGGTAGGTGGGCACTTGGCCCGTATGTGTGCCTGGGTGGAGCCTGGCCTTGCCTCTAACCCTTGCTAGGCCTTGTTCACAGATGAGTCAGAGCTGATGGTGCAGCTTCCAGACAAGATGCGGCTGGACCTCGCCATCGACGTGAACTACAACATCGTTAGCAAAGTCGCACTCTTTCAGGTACACCCTTTGGTGCCCTCACCCTCAGGGCTGTGTGAGGCTCCAAACCCAATCTTCTCTAAACAGCGTTCCTTTCCCTTCCTCACTGGGACAGGGCTGTGACCGGCAGATGATCTTTGACATGCTGAAGAGGCTTCGCTCTGTTGTCTACCTGCCCAATGACTATGTGTGCAAGAAGGTGAGCTGGCCCGGCAGCCACTTCTGGATCTGGGGTTCACGATCCCCCTGGCTTTCAAGGAGCTGAGCTGGAGGGGAACCTGCCAGCCCAGGGCAGAGTGAGATTGTTGGGGAGGGAGAGGAGTGTCTGCGGCTTTGTGCTGCAGTGACCTGACCAGATCCAAGAGCAGGAGCGGATTAGGAGGCTTTGCCAGTTCTATGCAATCAGCACACATGTGCCTCTGGCTTTGCAAAGCATTTCCTCAGCTCCATTGACACAGGACCATGAGGTCCAGGACAAAGACCCCCGCACCTTACAGAAAGAGAAGCCGCGGAGCCTGAAGAGGGGCAGGGCCTTGACTGTGTAGCTGGAACTGCTTCTGCGGTCTCCGTCTTCCCATCAGGAAAATGGGGCAGGAGAAGGGGTGGGCTTAGGTCAGAGGTTGCAAACTGGTGGCCTTTGGGTAAGATCCAGCACACAGGTATTCCGTGGGTTTTTTTTTCTTTCTAATTTTAAGAAAATGTAGAATTGGTCCCCAACCTTTAAAAATTTGAAGATTTCATATAAAAATTCAGATTTCTGGCTGAAAAGAGACAATCTGCCTTCACTGGATCCACTTCCCAAATGGCAAGAGCCAGCTGGGGTGGAGGAAAGGTTGCCCCAAAGGGGGACATTGTGTCCCTTCCTGATGCCACAGCTCCCACCGCTCCCCACTGCCCCACCCTAGAACCCCCTCCTTGCTCAGCTTCACCCTCTGATCCCAGAAAACGTCTGGGGTTGAATCCTGGGGTCTAACAATGTCTAGAGCCCTTTCTGCTCCCTGTCCTTGGGGTTCAAGGTGAGATCAAGGTACTTGGTGAGTGAGGGGAAGGATCAGGAACCCAGGTTTCAGTCCTCTTGCCCAGAGCTGTTAATAAGCCTGGGTGTACGTACAGGGGGGAAAACATTACCCAAGCAGGCTCTGCAAGCCTTGGGCACCCCTGTCCCCAAGAAGGTCCCTGTCTCCAGGTTATATGCTGTGCAGCAGTGAAATTTCTGGAAGCAGAGAGCCAGGGTGAAGAGGGGAAAAGGATGCTTCAGAGGGCTGAGGATTTAAAGCTGCAACCTTAGGGGCCAAGAGGGGTCTGGGAACAATAGAGTGACTTGCCTGACATTGGAGTCACTTTCTGGCTGTGCAGCCTTGGGCAAGTGGCTTGCCCTCTCTGAGTCCTGCTCATCTCGTGGATAAAGTGGGGGATGTTGATAGTACCTCCCTCATGGGGTGGTTGTGAGGGCTGAATAAGATGTGCATACAGAGCTTAACACTGTGCCTGCCACACAGCAGGTGCCAGTGCTGTTGCTGTTATCTTCGTGGGTGATGCAGAGTTTGCTTCAAATGAGAAAAAGTGAATCTAAAGTCTGTGATTGCAAATTAAATTGAGCACTTGGTGAGCACGTGTGAAGGGCGCCCTCTGCTGTCTGGTTTTGCTCTGCAGCGATCTCTCTGAGACACCCTGGGCGCTGGTTAGTGAGGTGAAGGTCCCCTCACCCTTTCACTCTTGTCAAACTAAACAGAAACAGGGAGGCAAACCTCTCTTCCTTTTTGTTAAGGAGGTCATGCATGTGTGAAATGCGCAGGAATTTTCTGTCAACTAAGTCAAAAGTGTGACAGTTACTGCCCTTGGTCACTTCCCGGATCCCTTATTTATTTATTTGTTTGTTTGTTTGTTTATTTGAGACCAAGTCCCACTCTTTCGCCCAGGGTGGAGTGCAGTGGCACTGTCTCAGCTCACTGCAACTTCTACCTCCCGGGTTCAAGCAATTCTCCTACCTCAGCCTCCCAAGTAGCTGGGATTACAGGCATGTGCCACCACACCCGGCTCATTTTTTTAGTTTTAGTAAAGACAGGGTTTCACCATGTTGGACAGGCTGGTTTCGAACTCCTGACTTCAGGTGATGTGCCCACCTCGGCCTCCCAAAGTGCTGGGATTACAGGCATGAGCCACCACACCCGGCCCCCTTTTTAATTATTATTATTATTATTTTCTACAGACCTCCTCTTCCCCTTTTAAACACATGTGACTCACAGGTAGCTGGCCAGGACAAGGCCCGTGAAGGCATGAGGATTGGAAGGCGCGTGGCAGACTAGGTGTTTCTAATTATAGTCCAAAGCAAGCTATTCATTCATGCATGCATTTGGTTTGTCTTGGGATTAAGGCCATTGTATGCATTTGCCAGGCTGCCACGGGACACTGCACAACACCACAAGCTGGGTGGCCTCTCTCCTCGGCTTGTAGGTGGCCATCTCGGTTTTTTTGTGTGTGTGCTCCTCACATCCTCTTGTCTCTACGCCTGTCTTTGTGTCCACATTTCCATTAGGACACCAGTCCTATTGGATTAGGTCTAGAAGGACCTCATCTTTAGGAATTACATCTGCAATGACCCTATTCCCAAATAAGGTCACATGCTGAGACGCTGGGGATGAGGATTTCAACATAGAATTTGGGAGGGGTACAGAATTCAACCCACAACAACCATGAACTCTGGAACCAGATTGTCTGGGTGCAGATCCCAGCTCTTGGGCAAAGAGTGCTCTCACCTCCGAGGGTTGTTGAGGTTAAGTAGTACACCGCATAAAGCAATCTGGGGCTGGGCATGGTGGCTCACGCCTGTAATCCCAGCACTTTGGGAGGCTAAGGCAGGCAGATCACTTGAGGCCAGGAGTTCGAGACCAGCCTGGCCAACGTGGCGAAACCCTGTCTCTACTAAAAAATACAAAAATTAGCCGAGCGCGGTGGCACATGCCTGTAATCTCAGCTACTTGGGAGGCCGAAGTATGATGCCTGTAATCACAGCTACTTGGGAGGCTGAAGCACGAGAATTGCTTGAACCCAGGAGGCGGAGGTTGCAGTGAGCTGAGATCATGCCACTGCACTCCAACCTGGGCGACAGAGTGATTCCATCTCAGAAAAAAAAAAAAAAGGCAATTTGAATACTATCATTATTGTTATTCCCATTCCTGTTGCAGTTAGCAAATGCTTCCTGAGACCCTGAAATATGCCAGGTGTAGATATCATTTGATGGTGGGAACTGCTATCTGATTTACCCTGCCTCCATCAGTGAGTCTAACTGGAAATTTGCAGAATTCCATTATACCTGCACCTCCCAGGTTAGCTGGCACTTCCCATTCCAGGACATCACTAACTCCCCCACTGCAACCCTATCAGTTATGCAGGACATAGGGTAGTCACTCCTCCAAGTCTACAGATGAGGAGACTGAGGCCCAAGTGGGAAGTGACTGCCCCCATACAACACGCCAAGTTGTGGTGGCAGGGCTGGACACCAGTGCCTAGGTTCCTCCTTGCGGGACCTCCAGCCTCTGGATCCAACCCTGGCTCTTCTCTGGTGACATTGAAGGATGAACAGAGGGACTTGTCCCTTCTCTGTTTCAGGGGGAGATCGGCCGTGAGATGTACATCATCCAGGCAGGGCAAGTGCAGGTCTTGGGCGGCCCTGATGGGAAATCTGTGCTGGTGACGCTGAAAGCTGGATCTGTGTTTGGAGAAATAAGGTCAGAGGCAGCTGGGGTAAAGTGAGGGGCCTGTGGCAAGCGCTGGGAAAGGAGGCGGCCAGCGGGCAGTGAGAGTGTCTATGGCTTGGCAGATGCAGCACTGGCACCTGCTGATGTATGTGGGGATGGGGGTGGGGGAAGGCTCTCATCTGTGTGGGGCCACCACTGTGCTCCACACATGGGAAAGAAAGATCTGAATGTGACCAAAATCACAGTCTCTGAAGGGTCTCCTTCCTCCCTTTTCTGCCCCAGCTTGCTGGCTGTTGGGGGTGGGAACCGGCGCACGGCCAACGTGGTGGCCCATGGGTTTACCAACCTCTTCATCCTGGATAAGAAGGACCTGAATGAGATTTTGGTGCATTATCCTGAGTCTCAGAAGTTACTCCGGAAGAAAGCCAGGTATGTAACTTTTCTTTCATTTAATAGAAAATTGCTAAGGACAATGAATTTCTCTTACGTAACCACAGTACCTTTATTTTTTATTGATTTATTTTTTGAGATGACGTCTTGCTCTGTCACCCAGGCTGGAGTACATTGGAGTGATGATGACTCACTACAGCCTCAACCTCCTGGGTTCAAATGATCCTCCTGCCTCAGCTTCCCATGTAGCTGGGACTATAGGCACATACCACCATGCTCGGCTAATTTTTAAAGGTTTTTCTAGAGCTGGGGTCTCACTACATTGCCCAGGCTGGTATCAAACTCCTGGGCTCACATGATCTGCTCTGACCTCCCAAAGTGCTGGGATTACAGGTGTGAGCCACTGCGCCATTAAAATAAGGAAATTTCGTATTGAAACAATACTATTATCTCATTCATAATCCATCTTCAGATTTTGCTAATTCTTCAAGAATATCCTTTGTACCTTTTCTTCTTTTCCATGCCTGAATCAAGTCTAGGATCACATATTGTAATTAAGGTGCAGAGTATTCTTAGTCTTCCTTGATCTGGGATAGTTCTTCAGGCTTTTCCAACCTTTAGTGACTTGGATGTCTTTTGAGCATACAGGCCAGTTATTTTTTATTTGTTTATTTATTTTTTTTGAGACAGAGTCTTGCTCTGTTGCCCAGGCTGGTGTGCCGTGGCACAATCTCAGCTCAGTGTAACCTCTGCCTCCTGGATTCAAGCAATTCTCCTGCCTCAGCCTCCTGAGTAGCTGGGATTACAGGCACATGCCACCACGCCTGGCTGATTTTTGTATTTTTAGTAGAGACGGGGTTTCACCATGTTGGTCAGGCTGGTCTCAAACTCCTGACCTCGTGATCCACCCACCTCAGCCTCCCAAAGTGCTGTGATTACAGGCATGAGCCACCACACCTGGCCCATACAGGCCGGTTATTTTATAGAATGCCCCTCAGTTGGGGTTTGTCTGATGGTTTTCTCGTGATTACCATTAGAGTCTGCATTTTTGGCAGGAAGAACTCGGAAGTGATGTCGCTTCTGCAGCAAATGTACTGAGAGGCACATGATGCCGATTACTCCCAATATCGATTATTTTCACTTTGATTACTTGGTTAAGGTTTCTGTACTATGAACCTATTTTCCCTTAAACCTAATTCCTAAGTAATTAGTGGGGAGTCACCTTCAGACTATGAGGATATCCTGTTCCCCATCAAACTTTTACCCACCACTTTTAGCATCCTTTGATGGTTCCTCTCTATGATAGTTACAAAGAGATTGCTATGATAGTTGTAAAATGGTAATTTTGTAACTCCACTCCTTCCTTGATTATTAACTCGCGGTCAGCTGTATGGAAGAACTTTTTCTTCTCTCCCACTTGTTTATTCATTTCTCAACGTATATCGGCATGGATTTACTTGATTCCATGAACACTCTGTTAATAATTATTATTTTGATGCTCAAATTGGTCCAATTTGGCCCTGGGCACTTTTTCAAGGTGGCTCATTTGTGACCTTTGTGATATCCCTGTCATATTTGAGCACTTCCTTGCTTACTCAAGTATCAGTAAGCCACAACCAGATGCCCTGGTTCATCTTGTACATCCCTTGTGGTATCCTGGAAATGGCAGTTTTCTCCAAGGAGCCTTGATTCCTTTTACTGCGGGATGGTTTTTAGAAACCAAGATCTGAGTCGTAGGAGCACTCATTGCTACTGGAGTGCTACAGGCCTCTGCAGCAGACGGAACCAAGAAACACACCCACGTACACACCAGGATGTGTAAATACAAATACATTTATATAAAATACATATATAATATCTATATATAAAATACACACACACACATATACATATATATGCCAACATCAATTTTTCTGTTTTTCTACTGATTGATCTATCTATAAAACAATTTCAATCCAGCACCACAGAATTAATTATTTTTAAATTTTAATTTAATTTAATTTTTTGAGACAGAGTTTCACTCTTGTCACCCAGGCTGGAGTGCAGTGGCAGTGGCGCCATCTCAGCTCATTGCAACCTCTGCTGGGATTAAAGGCATGTGCCACCACACCTGCCTAATTTTTGTATTTTCAGCAGAGATGGGGTTTCACCATGTTGGCTAGACTGGTCTCGAATTCCTGACCTCAGGTGATCTGCCTGCCTCGGCCTCCCAAAGTTGCTGAGATTATAGGTGTGAGCCACCATGCCCTGCTACCACATATTAGAATTCATTCTAATATTCTCCCTTTTCATACTTGTAAATCTCTTCTCCAACACTGAGCAGTACAGAGAAGTTCATTTCAGAATTTCCAGCCCATGTCACTGTAAAAACAAAGAGTAAGTCTTCTAGGTAGAGTTCAGTACTGGATGCAGCTCTTCTGTCTTTAGCCCGAGTATATATGATGTAAGTGTTATGTTCAAAGTTATCTGGAGTCCTTCTCTTCCTCCCCCACCCTTTAATGTGGTTACTTTATTCATCTGAAATACAGGTAGGTTCACTTATTTCAGTTTACATTCCATTTAGGGCTCCTGCCACCCTGATCTTTGTTGACTTTTTCTTGTTTTAAGTATGTAGAACATTAACATGTTCCTGAAGGTCAGCACTCTGCAAAATGGGGCACTCAGAAAAGTGTCCCAACTCTCCCTGTCCCCATTGCCCCCTGACTGCAACCCCCGTTATTACGTGATTCGTTGCATCAATCTCTGCCTTTTCTTTCCTCTGCTTACTTTTGCAAA
Source organism: Macaca mulatta (assembly GCF_049350105.2). Classification (NCBI taxonomy): domain Eukaryota; kingdom Metazoa; phylum Chordata; class Mammalia; order Primates; family Cercopithecidae; genus Macaca; species Macaca mulatta. The sequence goes on along the minus strand of NC_133425.1, from coordinate 53,506,541 downwards.
AATAGACAGATCCACAAACATTTTCTTTTTTGAGATCAAGTCTCGTTCTGTGGCCCAGGCTGGAGGGCAGTGGTTTGATCTTGGCTCACTGCAACCTCCACCTCCCAGATTTCAAGCGATTCTCCTGCCTCAGCATCCTGAGTAGCTGGGATTACAGGCATCCACCACCATGCCTGGCTAATTTTTGTATTTTTAGTAGAGATGGAGTTTTGCCATGTTGTCCAGGCTTGTCTCGAACTCCTGACCTCAGGTGATCTGCCTGCCTCTGCCTCCCAAAATTCTGGCATTACAAGTGTGAGCCATCACGCCCAGCCCAAACATTTTCTTATTTCTTCTTTCTTACACAAAATGTGGCATGCTGTAGATTCTTGTTGTACTTTACTTTGTTTCCACATGACGACAAAACCCGGAAATCATCGTCTATCAGTGCAGAGTCAGTTTCCTCATTCCTTTCCACAGTGGCAGAACATTCCTGTAAATGGGCATTTAGGGTATTTCCAAAATTTTGCAATTACAAACAGTGGTGCAATGAATAACTGTGTGCATCTGTATTTTGCATTGTTGGGGAACACGTCATTCTTTTTAGAAAAGCCAGTTTTTGTTTTCAAACCCTTAAGATCAGGTTTCAAATTGAGCGACAGGCATCGTGGTGTGGCAGGAACCCCACAATAGGTCTGGGATGCTGGCGGGGCTCAGGTCCCTTCCATGTGAGGTGCTGGCTGTGTGACTTTGAGGAAGTTGTTAACTTTTCTGGTCTCAGTTGTCTCCTATGTAAAATAAAGGTCATAACCCCTACTTTGCTGCTGTAATTTTTTTTTTTTTTGAGATGGACTGTTGCTCTGTTGCCCAGGCTGGAGTGCAGTGGCACAATCCTGGCTCACTGTAACCTCCGCCTTCTGGGTTTAAGCGATTCGATTCTCCTGCCTCAGCCTCCCCAGTAGCTGGGACTACAGGCATGTGCCACCACACCCGGCTAATTTTTGTATTTTAAGTAGAAACGGGGTTTCACCATGTTGACCAGGCTGGTCTGGGACTCCTGACCTCAGGTGATCCGCCCGCCTCGGCCTCCCAAAGTGCTGAGATTACAGGTGTGAGCCACTGTGCTTGGCCTGCTGCTGTGAAAATCAAATAGTGTGTGGGAATGTCTCCGGTGGGGTGCCTGTCATGTCAGAGAGCTCAGTGCATGTTAATAACGATCACTTCAGGCCAGGTGCAGTGGCGCATGATTGTAATCGCAGCACTTTAGGAGGCTGAGGCGGGAGGATCACTTCAGCCCAGAAATTTAAGGTTAAAGTGAATTATGATCGTGCCACTGCACTCCAGCCTGGGTGACAGAGCAAGACCTTGTCTCTAAAATAAATAAGCAATTGTTCCTCTGTAGCCATCAAATTCACCTTATAATTTTTCAATTGGCTAAAACCTTTTTAATCCACATATCTGGGTTTTCCTCCTTGTCTTGTATCACATATTCTTATCTTCCCCTTCATTCTATACAATGACACCAGAAATAAACTGCACAGAGAGTTGCCATAATAAAGAGAAGAAACTCACCAGCATCCATTCCTACAGCACAGTGATGTATCGAGTACACAGTGCTGAGTTCTGGGGACACAGCAAGGACCAAACAAAACTCACATTCTAGTCAGGGAACCAACAATGGAAAGATGAGTGATGATGTGATGTGTCTGGCTATGAGGAAACAAAGCCACGGGAGGAGCAGGAAGTGATGGAGTGTTGCCTGAGATAAGCTGGTTGGGGAAGCTGCTCTGAGCAGTTGGCATTTCAACAAGACCTGTACAAAGCAAAGGAGTGAGCTGGCAGACTGATGGCTGGGAACAGCATTCTGGGCAGAGGGAACAGCATGTGCAGAGGCTCTGAGGAGGAGCAGGCTTAGTGTGTGGGTGGCACAACAGCGAGAAAATTAGCATAGCTTGGTGTGGGATCAGAGGAGTGTAGGGGAAGAGATTGGGTCGGACCTCAGAGAGAGATGGGAGCCACGGCGAGTTTTACGCAGAGGAGTGACTTGAAGTTCCTTAGGTTTTCACAGGAGCCCTCTAGCAGCTTCAAGGTAAAAGGAGGCAGTTTTGATGTCCAAGCATCATGCACACAAGACACTGAGGTCCCCTGGGGAAGGAAGCTGCCCCAAAACTCACCTGGTTGCTCTCAAGGAACCCACTGGGCCCTTCCAAAACCCGGGTCTATCTGAATTTCTCCCACCAAATCTCCCCACGTTCCCCACCACATCAGTGGTGCGTGCCAGCGCCTCCTCTCCTGAGGGACAGGGAGGTAGAGTGGACCCTTGTGATTCATGGACTCCATATTTGCAAATTCGCCTCCTCACTGAAATGGGCTCGTAACGCCAAGATCAATACTAACAGGCTTTTGTGGTAATTTAAGGACATGCCCAGAGCAGCAAAATACTTGAGTCACCCCAAGTGCACGCCCCCCGCTGAAGTCCCAGTTCTGCCTTCTGGTTTCAGCTCTTGTACTGCAAACAGGTGTATTTTTATGGTCCATTTAATGCCACTTTTTTTTTTTTCATTTTTGTGCTTTTTGTTGGCGATCGCACTGTTTAAAATGGCCCCCAAGCATAACGCTGAAGTGCCGTCTCGTGTTCCTAAGCACAAGAAGTCTGCAATGTGCCTTACACAGTGAATATGTGTGTTAGATAAGTTTCATTCAGGAATGAATTATAGTGCTGTTGGCTGTGTGTTCAATGTTAATAAAACAACGATCTATATTTAATAAGATGTCTTTAGCCAGCACAGTGGCTCATGCCTGTAATCCCAGAACTTTGGGAGGCTGAGGCAGGTGGATCACCTGAGGTCAGGAGTTTGAGACCAGCCTGGCTAACATGGTGAAACCCCATCTCTACTAAAACTACAAAAATTGGCAAGGCGTGGTGGTGGGCACCTATAATCCCAGCTACCTGGGAGGCTGAGGCAGGAGAATGGCTTGAACCTGGGAGGCAGAGTTTGCAGTGAGCTGAGATCATGCCACTGTACTGCAGCCTGGGTGACAGAGTGAGACTCTGTCTCAAAATAATAATAATAATAGTAATAATAATATAATAATGTCTTTAAAAAGAAACACACATAAGACAAGTTTATTATTATTAATTTTAGAGACAGGGTTACACTCTTTCACCCAGGCTGGAGTACAGTGACATGATCATAGCTCACTGCAACCTCGAACTCCTGGGCTCAAGAGCTCTCCCGCCTTGGCCTCCCAGTGTTCTGGGACTGTGTGTGAGCCACCACGCCTGGCCAAGTTTATGTATTATGGTTGACGAATGTTGTGATGAGAGATTTGTAGGAATCTAGCCTTGTATTTCCCCTAGCAACAATGTTTCCGTATTTGCTAATTCGGTGTTCGCAGAGATCTCATAGGATATAATTACTACAAATCATGAGATTCAACTCTGCTTGTGGCTGAAAACTGGTGCCAGGTCTCCCCACCCTCTCTTCTTGCTCCCGCCCCCACCAGGAGGAACAAAGCTCAGGAAAGCCATGCTTTTAGCTGTTATCCCATCATCCTGGGTGGGTTAGGCAAGAGTTTGGCAAATCAGATGGGACCCCAAAGGCCCTCCCGAGAGCCGTGCAGAGGCCCCCATTCCTGACAGTGCCTGTGCACCTGTGTCCATACTGAGAAGGCTGAGGTGTGGGTGGGAGGCAGCCAGGCGAAGGAGTGGAGCTAACAGGCCTCACAGCAACATGGTGGGGCGTGGGATGGGGGGCCCAGCCATGAGTCATCAGAGTGGCTGTTTGCTGGCCAGGCCAGCTTGACCAGAGAGGCAGGGGATTGTGTGTGAGCTCTGCTCATCAGGGGAGATACACTATCTGAGAACCATAGTTCTGGGGACATCTGAGTTGGTGAGGGCCACGTGTGGGATTCTGTCCAAGCTCCCTGCTTTGCAGATGGGGGACCCGAGTCCCCAAAGAAGTGAAGTGCTCAGATCTCTGGCTTGACCACTCCAAGAAAGAGAATGAAGAGGTCTTATGTGGGTCACTTGCTCCAGGCTGATTGCTCAATCTCAGTTATAGGGAAGCATACATTATCAGAAAATGAGGACAAATTTCCCTAATCTGGAAATGCCCCAGAAGCCAGCTCAATGTTTCCAAACAGAGACAGCTATTAGCAATCAGCAAAGGTCCTATAAATAGTTATTTTGTTAGAAAGAAAAAGATAGTTCATTTTCACAGCACCCTCAGCCTTCCTGTGGGCTGTCACATCGTGAATTATGGACTCAAATAACATGGGGGACGGTGCCGAGCTGGCGCGTGTCAGAGGCGTCTGGTGAATTATCATGTTTGTGTTCTCCTGGGGGATCTCCAGCTAGAAATGCAAATCTTGGGCAATTAATATCAATATGCACCATTTAAACCCATTGCCTCTGATTAGATAAGCAGCCAGTAATGGCCTCATTTTTAAACAAACAAGTTTTGCTGGAGCCCCGATGAATGAATTTGCCAATTCATTGTCTAGGCCCGCTGGTTGCAGGCAGAATTCATTTGTTCTTGAGACAAACTGCTTACCACATGTTTGTAGTGTGAAAAATTCCCGGTAAAAAGGTAGGGCTCTCTTTGATGGAAAAATCTACCCTTATCTAGAGAAACAGGGGGGTACATACCATTAGACGTGGGTGGCAATTCTGCTTCTGCCACTTCCTGGTAACCTTGGGCACATCACTCCCCCTGTTCTGAGTCTCAATTTCCCCAACTGTCAGAGGCACAGTCATCTCAGCCCTTCCCATATCACAGGAGTATTTGTCAGTGTCCAGGAAGATAATGATGTAATGTCGCTTTGTAATCATTAATATCTGGGGCACCGGGGTCAGAAGTGTGGCTTTGAATTCTAGCTTTGCTGCTTCTTAGCTGTGTGGCCTTGGGAAAGTTACTCACCCCCTCTGAACTTCTATACCCTCATTTGGAAATGAGGATGAATAATAAGACCTACTTACGGGGATTGTTGTGAGACTTAAATGAGAGAGTATGTATTAGCATAACAGTATTACCACAAATTTAACCGTTTAAAATCACACACATTCGTGATCTCAATTTCTGTGGGTCAGAAGTCTGGACATGGCTTAGCTAGGTCCTCTGCAAGATTGTCATCAAGGTGTCTTCCAAGCAGGCTCTCATCTCAAGTCTGGATAGGGGAAGGACCCACTTCCAGGATCACATGGCTGTTGGTGTAATTCAGTTCCTTGGGGTTGTAGGACTGGGGCTCCAGTTCCCACTAGCAATTGGCCAGTAGCTGGCCTCAGGTGCTTGCCATGTGGACCTTCTCCAACACAGCCGGCTGCTCCCTACATCAAAGTCATCAAGGGAGGCCAGGCACCGCGGCTCATGTCTGTAATCCCAACACTTTGCGAGGCCATGGCAGGAGGATCGCTTGAGCCCAGGAGTTCAAGACCAGCGTGAGCAACACAGGGAGACCCCGTCTCTATTACTTAAAATAAAAATCAAATAAAAAATAAATAAAGTCAGCAAGGGAGAGTCCCCTTGCAAGACAGAGCTCTATCACAATCCTGTGTGATATATTCCACCAGTGATAGCCCTTGTTGTATTCTATTGGTTAAAAGCAAGACACATACCCCACTCATCCTCAAGGGAAGGGGACCACACAGAGGAGTGAACACCAGGAAGGGGGTAATAGGGGCCATTGAAGGGTGCCTGTAAAGGATGGAGCAGAGGGCCTGGCACATATAGACACTCAATACATGCTGATAATTGTGATGGTAACAATGGGGAGGTGACAGTGAAGCAGAAGGAGAAGGAAAGAGCTTTGGTTCCTTTTCCACCTGGGCATCTTATTCCCAATTCCCTATGTGAAAGTGTCCTTCAGGATTTCCTAACTCTTCTGCTGGTTAAAAAAAAGAAAGAGGCCAGGCATGGTGGCTCACACCTATAATTGCAACACTTTGGGAGGCCAAGGCAGGCGGATCGCTTGAGCCCAGGAGTTTGAGACCAGCCTGAGCAACATGGCAAAACCCTGTCTCTACAAAAAAAATAAAAAATTGTGGTTGTGGTGGTGCATATCTGTAGTTCCAGCTACTCGGGTGGGAGGATTGCTTGAGCCATGGAGGTCAAGGCTGCAGTAAGCCATGATCACGCCACTGCACTCCTGCCTGGGTGACAGAGCCAGACCCTGAGAGAGAGAGAGAGAGAGAGAGAGAGAGAGAGAGAGAGAAAGAGAGAGAGAGAGGAAGAGGAGAGGAGAGGAGAGGATTCAGAAGAGAGAGGAGAGAGGCGAGAGAGAGAGAGACAGAAAGGAAAGAAAGAGAATTTCCTAGCTGTATGACCTCAGACAAGTTATTCTTGAACCTCTCTGAGCATCACTTTCCTCATCTCTAAGGCACAACAGACAGTGAGACCCACCTCATTACAGTTGTTCTGATTCTTCAATGAGATGCAGTGCATAAAGTACTAAACACGACACTTGGCTCTCTACAATCGCCAGCCAAAATCACCACCACCACACCGCTCCAGCTTAAAGGAGGCTACACAAGCGAGCCTTTCTTTTCCCCCAGCGTGCGTCTGTGATGTAAGTGGATGCTGCTTTCTTCCAGGCGTATGCTGAAAAACAACAACAAGCCCAAGGAGGAGAAGAGCGTGCTGATCCTTCCGCCCCGGGCGGGCACCCCGAAGCTCTTCAGCGCTGCCCTCGCTATGACAGGAAAGATGGGCGACAAGGGGGCAAAAGGCGGCAAACTTGCTCACCTCCGGGCCCGGCTCAAAGAACTGGCTGCGCTGGAGGCGGCTGCAAAGCAGCAAGAGTTGCTGGAACAGGTAATGTGGTTGGGAGCCCAGCCACCACATCCATTTTGGATATGTGCCAGGGAGAAGGCCGAGGGGTCTCCAAGAGTGGGCCACACATTTAGTTTTAGGGTCTTCCCCGTCCTTTTTCTATCAGTCAGGACTCATTTGGTTACCAGTGACAGAGTGCAAGCTCAAATCAGCTTGAGAAAAAGGGGAATTAGGGGTCAAGTAATCGAAAAGTTCAGGAAAGCCTGGATCCAAAAGCCTGAATGATGCCAACAGGACGAGTTTTACCATTGTATCATCTCTGCTTTATTCAGCGATGGTTTTATCTCCAGGCAGGTTCTCAAGAGTTCTAGGATGACATCCTCCTGGCATAGCAACTCCAACAGAAAGAAAGCACCTCTTTCCCAGGCATTCTAGCAAAAGTTCCCGGACTCACTGTCATTGGACAGAATTGGGTCACATGCCAATTCTTGAGCCATTCGGTGTGACCAGGGCACTGTGGTGTTCTAAAGAGGCCTGGGTCACATACCCACCCCTGGACTGAGAGTAGGCTGGGAGCAGGATCTCTAAAAGACAGTCTTGATACTGTTGCAGAGGTTAGAGGAGAGGGTGTGAGAAGCAAATGTCCCTCCCCAGAAGACAGTGTGTTCTCATATTTAATACTGTATCTGTGGCAATTTAAGATATTTGGGTCAGGCATGGTAGCTCACACTTGTAATCTCAGCACTTTGAGAGGCCAAGGCAGAGGATCTCTTCAGGCCTGGAGTTCAAGACCAGCCTGAACAACATAGCGAGAACTTGTCTCTACAAATTTTTTCTTTTTTGTTTTTAATTAGCCAGGCTTAGTGGCACATGCCTGTGGTCCTAGCTACTTGGGAGGCTGAGTTGGGAGCATCACTTGAGCCCAGGAAGTCAAGACTGCAGTGAGCTATGATTGCACCATTGCACTCCAGCCTGGGTGACAGAGTGAGACCCTGTCTCAAAAAATGAAAAATAAAACTTTGAAAGTAAAATCCTCTCACACGGGCACAGTGCCTAATGTTCCCACCCCCATAAATCTATGGGGGACATTAAAATTAGTTCTGGGACTTTTTTCTGTGACCAAAGCCAAGAATACCAAGTAGAACAATTACACTAATTATGTTTGTTCATGGCTGTCCCTTAGGAAGGCTGCTGGGGAACTGGAGAGGGACTGGGGTTAGGCAGACTGGGGTTAACAGTCTACACAGCAGAGTTCAAAGGAGCCCAGTGAACTCAGTCTCAATCCAGCCTGGTGTCAGAGTCCAGGAGACCCATCCAGAGGTTGTTTGACAGTAGAAGTCTGGTGAGTGACATCAAAGCCATCTGGGGTACCAAGACATTCTCCAGATATAGCCACCAATGGCCCCAGACTGAGGAAAGATGTGATCGCCTGGCTCACAAACTGTCAAGGTCAAGGTGGAGCTGGCAAATGGGGGTCTTCAGCACTGGCTGCTGTGAGGGCTGACTAGACAGGAACTCCAAGGGTGCCCTCAGCACACTGAGAGCTTCAGCTGGGGCGGGCTTGTGGCTCCTAAGTGGTAGCTCTTCAACAAGGCAGCTTTAAGATGGGAATTAAACTTGCATGAGTGTTCCATTAAAAGGCACTTCCTTTCCAAATCAGAACAACCAGGGCAGAATGGCAGAGTGCAGGGAGCTCTTAACTAGACATCCAGAGACACAAGTCCAAATCCAAGCTCTGTCACCACTAGCTCCATGACCCAGGAAGCCCCTCAAGCTTTTTGAGACTTGAATTACTGAGGGTTGCCTCAGGAGGTCGTAAAGATCAAGCAGGATACCTTGGAGGCCTTTTAGAAAAGCATGTTGAACACAGCAAAGCACTTTTCTGACTTCCCATGATGCTGCTGGTTCCAGCCAGAGCGCCATGCTTCAGGAAGTCCCACAGTGCTCACCATCTGAGCATCCTGCCCTGGAAATGCGTTGTCAAGAGTTTAGGGTGGGCTGGGCACAGGTGGCTCACCCCTGTAATCCTAGCACTTTGGGAGGCCGAGGCGGGCAGATCACTTGAGGTCAGGAGTTCAAGACCAGCCTGGCCAACATGGTAAAACCCAGTCTCTACTAAAGATACAAAAACTTAGCCAGGCATGGTGTCATGCACCTGTAATCCCAGCTACTTGGGAGGCTGAGGCAGGAGAATTGCTTGATCAAAGGCAGAGGTTGCACTGAACTGAGATCACACCACTGCACTCCATCCTGGGTGGCAGAGCAAGACTCGGTCTTAGAAGAAAGAAAAAGAAAGAAAAGAAAAGAAAAGAAAGAAGGAAGGAAGGAAAAAAGAGAGAGAGAGGGAGGGAGGGAGAGAGGAAGGAAGGAAGAAAGGAAAGGAAAGGAAAGGAAAGGAAAGGAAAGGAAAGGAAAGGAAAGGAAAGGAAAGGAAAGGAATAGAGTTTAGGGTAACAGGGAAGGGTGGGACAGGGGCACCAAAACATACAGAAATACTGAGACAGAAGGGGAAGCATATCCCAAGAGAGGCCTTGGGCTCTCGGAGCATTTTGGCTGCCCCCTCTCCATTTTTTTCTTTCAATATCCTACGACTTGAGCAAATGGCGCAGGTCTCTCCACACAAGCACGTTGACTGCTCCCACTTGAAACTCACAAGCACCACTTCACACGGGTCTTGGGCAGCTGAGGATCATTCCAGCCTCCTCTGGGGGCTGCTCCCTCTCCAGTTTCCTTCCTTGCAGAGATGGGATCAGGCAGAGTGGGAGGGGCCACAGGTATCCACAAAGGCTTGGTTTAATTACCCAGTCCCCTACTGATGCGAAGCCCATGGCCATCGCTTGTGGGAGGCAGCACAGGCTGGAGGCTGGAGGTATCCATCAAGTCTCCACATACAGCGTCAGCGCAGCCCAATACCAGGGGTACCCAGTCCTAGGCTATCCCTGAAGATCTCAACCTTTGAGACCTTCCAGAAAGGGGGCCCAGCCCCAGCAGCCTCTCCCCTCATCACTTTTTACCCTGTTTGCTTGGAGTTCTTTTCATCCACTCCAGGAGTGCCCATCCCTGGTAACTGATGGTTCAGCCTTTGCAGAGGCCTTGTGGGTACTCCTTCAGAGTCACTGCCTGGCTTGCTTCAGCAGCTCGGGGGAGGGGCCCTGTGCTTGAAACAACAGCCTCATCCCAGCTTCCAGCCCCACAGCCTAGATCTAAGACATGCCAAGACTTTCCATGAAATCAAACCGGGACTTTTAATCTGTACACTTCCCCATAATGTACTTTGTTTCTCCTAAATAACCCCCATGCGGCTCCACCCCACCCACTAGATTTCACCCGCTCTGTGTTCCGCTGTCCTCTTTGGGGGCCCAAAAAGGCTGGAACAGGGAGGTGTCCAAGACCCTTCCAAGACCCCTCCCAGAGTCTGTGCCTCACGAGCCACCCTTTCTGGATTCCAGGCCAAGAGCTCGCAAGACGCCAAGGGAGAGGAAGGCTCGGCCGCCCTAGACCAGCCCACGCCCCCAAAGGAGGCCACCCCCGACCCACCCGCGCCCCAGACGCCCCCCGAACCCCTGGGGTCTCCACCGCGCTCTCCACCGCCTGCCTCCCTTGGGAGGCCCGAGGGAGAAGAGGAGGGGGCGGCCCAGCCTGAGGAGCACTCGGTAAGGATCCGCATGAGCCCAGGCCCGGAGCCCGGCGAGCAGATCCTGTCGGTGGAGATGCCGGAGGAAAAGGAGGAGAAGGTGGAGTAAGGTGTGGTGAGGCGGCTCCCACGCGCAGTTCCGGCAGGTGTGCCCCCAATGCCCGCTGCGCCCCTGCGCCCCAGCTTCCCCCACGGCCCAAGAGGAGATGTTTTTCCGCAGTCGTGGCCTCAGTGGCTGCAGCTCTGACCGCCCTGCCAACACGCCAGCCCCGACTCAGATCCTCGCGGGCTGGGCCTGAGCTCGACACATTTCATCAAGTGTTCCAGTCCCTGAGCTCTCAGTATCAGTTGAGAGCCCTGCCTTTTCCTGACTGTTCCTTTTTTTAAGAACAAAATGATGTTCCACTTTTAAAGTTCATGGGTGGGGGATAAAATGAGGCTCCAATATATGGGAAGCTTTGTTGAAAAAGTAAAGGGTTATTGAATATGTGGGGTTTCCCCTCAGGAATTTGTCTAACACATTTCAAGGATAGAAAATACTTCACGGCCGGGCATGGTGGCTCATGCCTATAATCCCAGTGCTTTGGGAAGTCGAAGGAGGAGGATCACTGGAGGCCAAGAGTTGGAGAGCAGACTGGGCAACATAGCGAGACCCCATCTCAAACAAAAACAAAACAAAACAAAATAGGCAGGTGTGGTGGTGTGCACCTGTAGTCCCAGCTACTGGAGAGGTTGAGGCAGGAGGATGGCTTGAGCCCAGGAGTTTCTGGCTGTGGTGAGCTGGACACAGTGAGACCTTGTCTCAAAGAACTAAAAGATAGCCAGGCACAGTGGTTCACATCTGCAATCCCAGCACGTTGGGAAGCTGAGATGGGAGGATTGTTTGAGACCAGGAGTTCAAGATCAGCCTGGGCAACGTGTTGAGACCCCATCTCTACAAAACAGTAGCAGAAACAAAAGCAAACAACAACGTACACAAACAAAGAAACAGGCCGGGCGCGGTGGCTCAAGCCTGTAATCCCAGCACTTTGGGAGGCCGAGATGGGCGGATCACGAGGTCAGGAGATCGAGACCATCCTGGCTAACACGGTGAAACCCCGTCTCTACTAAAAAATACAAAAAACTAGCCGGGCGCAGTGGCGGGCGCCTGTAGTCCCAGCTACTCGGGAGGCTGAGGCAGGAGAATGGCGTGAACCCGGGAGGCGGAGCTTGCAGTGAGCTGAGATCCGGCCACTGCACTCCAGCCTGGGCGGCAGAGCGAGACTCCGTCTCAGAAAAAAAAAAAAAAAAAAAAAAAAAAAACAAACAAAGAAACAAAGAAAGGAGGGCAGCCGAGCTGTTCAGCTGAGAATTGCCTGGTTCTGAGCTGAGCTTGGGACACTGTTTTCTTTTGCGGGCAATCACACTAGGGGGCTGGATGCCCATTAGGGTAGTTAGTGCTTATCTTCCTCAGACTCTATTCAATTCCAGTGCAATGCCATTATCTCAGAACAGATAGAAGGGAAATGGACTTACTGGCCAGGGACTGCTAGCGTTTCTGCCTCTGCCAGGAGGACAGCCCGGTAGGAGCATCCTCTGCCTATCATCCTGAGAAACCCCATTTGCCAGCAGGGATCAGTCCGTTACTCACTTTTGACACTCTCGCTGTAGAGATGGTGGCAGCAACTTCAATTAATCCTAGAAAATGAAATCTCCCAGCTGATGACAGCACTTACATTCCCTAAAGCTTTCCAGATCATGTCATGTTGCTTTTATGATTCAGACAAAAAAAAAAAAAAAAAGAAAGAAAAAAGGATCATTCAGGGAATGAATATTTATCGAGAAGATTTTATTTGCATACTGAATGGCTCTTGGGGGAGTGAGTGATTAAAAATAAAATCTAGCATTCTAGTATTAGGCCATTTGTTTCCACCTGCAACAGTGAACATAAAGGACCTGGAATTCCAATAGGTCCTGCCTATTTTATATAAAATTACAGGAAAACGTGAGCTGCTCAGAGGCCTTTAAGGTTTGCAAATGTCTATATGTATTTGTCCATCCACTAAAAACAACATTCATTTCCATTGCAGAAAATTGAAAGAATGTGGGAGTCCCCAGGCTGGTCTAAGCATTTCCAAATCCCAGAGTCACAAACAGATTTGTCTAGTTGATGGCTTGTCACATGATCCGGGTAATCATCACATTGAATATAGTGATTGACCTTATTATTTTACCTTTTTTTTTTTTTTTTAAAAAAAAAAAGCTTTTAAAATGTATTTTAATAGACAATAACATATTTACATGGGTACAAAAGGATATCCAATAAAAATTCTTCATCCTGCCCTGGTACCCAGCTTCCTTGGTTCCCTCTCTGGAAGCAACCACTGTTAACAGTTTCTCCTGTATCATTTCAGAGTTATTTTATGCTTATACAAGGAAATATGTAACTGCTTCTTCCCTTCCTTTTTAATTTTAACAGAAGTGGTAACACATATTAGAACCACTGTTATTTTTCACTTAATTTACTTTGGAGATGGTTCCCTATCCTTAAAGAGCATGCTTGTTTTTTTGGTGACAGCAATCTAGTTTGTTGTATGGATGTATGATAACATTTAAACCACTCTCCCATTGATGGGCATTTGCGTTGTTTCCAATCTTACACTGTTAAAAATAATGCTGCAATAAAACAATCTTGTGCAGACATAATTTCACTGGTAAATATCTTTTAAATGGGGGAACTCTGCAAGTTTAGGCAGTTATTTTTCCTTCGTCTCCATTTACTATTTGTATATTTGTACCACATAGTCTAAGATCGAAGCACAGAGAATGCTTCCACCATTAGCAAGTGTTTCAGATGTGCTAACAAACACATTGCTTTTCAGTAAATGGCAAAATGCTTCAACAGCACCTTCCCTGTGAGATCCTATTTTATAAGGAATCTTTTTTATACGAATGTACTTATTCTTTTAGATATCAGTTCTTGAATATGTACTCCTTATGATATAAAGCAAGAGATTCTTGAGGTTCCCAAGAATTGTCCTGGAAAGAAAATTGATTTTGAAATGAGATTTGCAGTGTTTTAATTTCGCTGAGATAACTCCCTTAACGCAGTACTTTCACAAAACTTAGTTATTACATAAATTGAATTTGAGGCTGGCATTCTTCCCCAAATTGAATTGGACTGGTTGTTTGCTGAGGTATGAATGGAACAGCTCAGAAGCATTATAATTCTGTAGCTGAAACAGGACCCTTATTTATGTATGTTCAATCTCTACTTATTTAAAATGTCTCAGCAGTTCCTGCATTTAGATGGAAAACAAATAGCCAATACTTTTTAACTACATAAATATTTTAAATAGAATGAAAACCAAGAAGCTGTTTCAAATTTTATTATCAAAGTGTGTTCAGCTACCTGGAATATTTTAGTCTGTTTTCTTAGTAAACATGAACACTTTATTTACACTCTGCCTTTCATATTACAATGCATTTAATTAAAGTATTCAGACAAACGTTCCTGGCTTGAGGATTCATTTCAGAAATCAGCCATGGGTGACAGACACCTTTGTGAGAAAAACTATGTAAATTTCCTGGCCCAGGCACTCCAGCAAATGTCCTATGGACATCCTTCTGGTTCTAATCCATCCTGCATTCCTATTGCTGGAATGATATTCTTATCAAACCTCTATGGCCACTTTGAGAAGCTGAGGTGGGAGGATTGCTTGAGCCCAGGAGTTCAAGACCAGCCTGGGCAACATAGTAAGACTCCAACTCTATTAAAAGAAAAAACAGGCTGGGTACAGTGGCTCATGCCTGTAATCCCAGCATTTTGGGAGGCTGAGGCAGGCGGATCACCTGAGGTCAGGAGTTCGAGACCAGCCTGGCCAAAATGGTGAAACCCCGTCTCTACTAAAAAAATACAAAAAAATTAGCCGGGTGTGGTGGCGGGTGTCTGTAATCCCAGCTACTTGTGAGGCTGAGGCAGGAGAATCACTGGAAACTGGGAGGCGGAGGCTGCAGTGAGCCGAGATCGTGTCATTGCACTCCAACCTGGGTGACAGAGCAAGACTCCGTTTCAAAAAAAAAAAAAAAAGAAAGAAAAAGAAAAGAAAAAATAGGGCCAGGTGTGGTGACTCATGCCTGTAATCCCAGCACTTTGGGAAGCTGAGGTGGGTGGATCACCTGAGGTCAGGAATTCGAGACCAGCCTGGTCAACATGATGAAACCCCATCACTACTAAAAATACAAAAATTAGCCAGGTATGGTGGCTCACGCCTGTAGTCCCAGCTACTCTGGAGACTGAGGCATGAGAATTACTTGAACCCAGGAGGCAGAGGTTGTAGTGAGCTGAGATCGTGCCATTGCACTCCAGCCTGGGCAACAGAGTGAGACTCAGTCTCAAAAAAAACCACCACCAACAACAAAAAACCCAAAAGACTTCATGGCCTCTAGGACTCTAAGCCCTTCAAGTTAAAAGCCCCTTTATGTCTGTGCCATCTCATCTATTATAAGACAACTTACAATTTCCCCAGCCCATTAGATTTGTTCAATGACGCACAGTGCTGATAAACATGGACGCAAGGATTCAGACTGCCTGGCTTCCAATCCCAGTTTGATCATACACCATGGACCTCTCTGAGCCCCAGTGATCTCATCTATAAGATGGATATAATACTTTGAGTCACACAGGGCCACCGTGATGATTAAGTAATAGACTGAAATTGCCAAGTTTGAGTGGGCATGAGGAATAAAAGCAACGCACCACCCCTCTTACTCTGATAGTTGGTGTAGACTGGAAGCCTCTGGATAGCTCTGTCTTCTCGGAACTCTGACTCTGCCTAGGGTTATACACACAGAGGGCTTTGATCACCTCTTTTCTTGACTCTTTAACAGTGTTTGTACAAGGGGCTGGACACATGTTAATTATAACAATATAAATCGCAGATTTCCCTACCATCAATTAATGATTTAACCCAATTTTATAACAAAACAGACCCTAAAACACCCCAGCAAGGCTTACTCTCCTTGGGGCAATCACTCCAGTTCTGGGCTAGGCCCAGGGCTGTCTTCGTGGGCTTGTGTCCTGTGCAGTCACATAGGACTCTGTGTCCAGAAGCACTCTGTGCTTGAAATTCTGAATAAGTTTGGAGCCACGGGTCCTGCATTTTATTTGCACTGGTTCCCACAGGTGATATAGCCTGTCCTGGCCGGGTCGCGATACTACGCAGTATCTGAAATGGTCAGTGGTTGAAGGAGGTAAAGATATCTTTCGTGCACTCAGCTTCCGTCTCTCTTCTTCTAGCCCCAGAATTCTGCTTCCCCTTTTGGAAGATTACCTTTCAGTCATGTGTAGTGACTCCAACACAATGACCTAAGCCAGGCCCGTTGGCTCTCTTTGCTGGGAAGGTGAATCTTAAGAAGGATGGCCCACTCCTCCCTTGCTAACAGAGCCCTGATTTAGCTTTGGACAGCAGCATGCCCATCCCCAGAAGATGAAGCCCCTGGTATAAGCCAATCACTGCTCTCTGTTCTTTTTTGCCTAATTCTTGCCTTTCCAGACTTTTTTGTAGCTAGGTGTGACCCAGTTTCAACCCGTGAATTGATCAAGTATGGAAAGCGCTCTGTTGCTGTTGTCCTTCTCCTGCCTGGGATACTGAAGTGAGAATGTATTTGGAGCTGCAGCAGCCATCTCATGACTGAACAGCCAAAAATTGGAGAGAGGCAGCCTGTGACATGTGTGAGCTGCCAAATCAACCTTGAAACCACGCGTGTTCAGACTACTCACTATATGAGAGAATGAAATATCTTTATTATTTAAAGCCATTCATATTGTCTCTGTTACCTGCAGCTGAAAACATCCTGATGTAGGAACAGTGAAATGGGCTAGGCATGGTATAATTTCAGCACTTTGGGAGGCTGAGGCAAAAGGACCACTTGAGCCCAGGAGTTTGAGGCCAGCCTGGGTAACATACCAAGACCCCGTCTCTACAAAAAAATAAAAAATAAAAAAATAGCTGGGCATGGTAGTGCACCCTTCTAGTCCCAGTTACTTGGGAGGCTGAGGCAGGAGAACCACTCCAGCTCAGGAGTTTGAGGCTGTAGTGAACTATGATTGTGCCACTGTACTCCAGCCTAGGTGACAGAGTCAGACCCTGTCTCTAAAAAAAGGCCAGGTGCGGCTGGGCATAGTAGCTTACGCCTGTAATCCCGGCACTTTGGGAGGCTGAGACAGGCGGATCACAAGGTCAGGACATTGAGACCATCCTGACCAACATGGTGAAACCCCATCTCTACTAAAATACAAAAAAAAAAAAAAATTAGCCGGGCATGGTGGTGCGTGTCTGTAGTCCCAGCTGCTCGAGAGGCTGAGGCAGGGGAATCACCTGAACCTGGGAGGCAGAGGTTGCAGTGAGCAGAGATGGTACCATTGCACTCCAGCCTGGCGACAGAGCAAGACTCTGTCCAAAAAAAAAAAAAGAGACCAGGTGTGGTGGCTCACACCTGTAATTCCGACACTTTGGGAGGCCAAGGTGGGCAGATTACTTGAGCCCAGCAGCTCAACACCAACCTAGGCAACAAGGCGAAACCCTGTCTCTACAAAAAATACAAAAATTAGCCAGACTTTGTGGTGCTCCCAGTTACTAGGGAGGGTGAGTTGAGAGGATTGCTTGACCCAAAGAGATAGAGCTGCAGTGAGCCATGAGCCATAAGTGTGTCACTGCACTCCAGCTTGGGTGACAGAGTGAGACCCTGTCTCAAACATAAATACATTAAAAACAATTTTTAAAATAATTATTTTTAAAAATGTAAAAGCAGCAATGAAATGGAGAAGGAAAGGAAGAAAATGAGGCCGGGTGCAGTGGCTCGTGCCTGTAATTCTAGTGCTTTGGGAGGCTGAGGTTGGTCTTGAACTCCTAATTAATTGAGGTCAGGAGTTTGAGATCAGCCTGGCTAACGTGGTGAAAACTCGTCTCTACTTTGTTTTTAGTTAGTTTTTTTTTTTTTTTAGACAGAGTTTCGCTCCTATTGCCCAGGCTGGAGTACAGTGGCGTGATCTCGGCTCACCGAAACCTCCACTTCCTGGGTTCAAGCGATTCTCCTGCCTCAGCCTCCCGAGTAGCTGGGATTACAGGCATGCGCCACCATGCCTGGCTAATATTTTGTATTTTAATAGAGACAGGTTTTCTCCATGTTGGTCAGGCTGGTCTCAAACTCTCGACCTCAGATGATCTGCCCGCCTCGGCCTCCCAAAGTGCTGGGATTACAGGCATGAGCCACCATGCCCAGCTCGTCTCTACTTAAAATACAAAAATTAGCCAGATGTGGTATCTCACACTTGTAATCCCATCTACTCGGGAGGCTGAGGCATGAGAATTGGTAGAACCCAGGAAGCAGAGGTTGCAGGGAGCTAAGATTGTGCCACTGCACTCTAGTCTGGGTGACAGAATGAGACCCTGTCTCAAAAAATAAAATAAAATAAAATAAAATAAAAAGAAAAAGAAAAGAAAAGAAAATGGGAACAGATGCATCACAACTTCAAAACTTCAGCCCCCTGATCACACTGGACGTGAGTTCCTGCTGCTCAGGTTCTTGTTACTCCTATGTTCTTGCCCTTCCTGGCCTAGTCGACTTTCCTTCAATGACACAAGCTACCCTGTATATCTTCCTTCTGCTTAAGTTGGTCAGAGTTGGTTTCTGTTGTTCACAATGAAAGAAACCTAACCGATGCAGACAAAAGTACTTCTGGGAATTTCCTGATTATTTAAAACTCAAGATCTAGGCCACCCATTCTGGGTGTGACTTTTGCTCTAGCATAGGTACTTGTGGTTTCTAAATCCCGACCTCAGGAAGATCCCCTCAGAAAAGGGATTAGAGGAGAGAGGGGGCTGTTTTTTGTTTGTTTGGTTGGTGTTTTGTTTTGTTTTGTTTTGTGAGACAGAGTCTCGCTTTGTCACCCAGGCTGGAGTGCAGTGGCGCGGTCTCAGCTCACTGAAACCTCCGCCTCCCAGGTTCAAGCGATTCTTCTGCCTCAGCCGCCTGAGTAGCTGGGATTACAGGTGTCTGCCACCACTCCCATCTAATTTTTGTATTTGTAGTAGAGGTTCACCATGTTGGCCAGCTAGTCTCGAACTCCTGACCTCAGGTGATGCACCCACTTTGGCCTCCTAAAGTGCTGGGATCACAGGCATGGGCCCCCATGCCCGGCTGAGGGGGCTGTTTTGACCACGATGAAATTCAAACACCTGTCTGTGGATGGCCAGCCCAATGCGAGAGAGTGATTCACCAGCAAGGAGAACTGGAGTATCAAGCCTCATGCCCCCTAGGTACTCCCCGGCTCCCTCCCTGTCCTGACACCACAGTGAAGCGCCCTGGGACAGAACCCTCCTCATCAACAACCCTTTGGACACCCTGCCTCGCTGCTGCCTTTTACTACTGGACCGAGAACAAAGGTGACCGTGCTTTAGGGCTTTGGAAACCTTTTTCCCATTCGGTTAGTCTTGTCCACGCTGCTGCGTGATCATGAAGCAAATGATCAGACCCAAATAATAGATGAGGAAACTCATACTTAAGACAGGCAAAGGGATTTATTCTCAGGGAATCAGCACCTTGGCTAGAGACAGAAACAGTCTCATGAGAAAAGACCCTGAAGGCCACTGTTCTGCTTCTGCCACCAACCTGCAGTGCAGTCGTACCTGGGTAACTTTCATTCATTGAATAAATATTTTTTAAAAAAATTCTTTCTTTGTGCCAAGCACTGTTCTAGTTGCTTTCTGGCCTCAGGTGTTTCATCTCTAAGTCGGGAGGAAGAAAATAATCGTTCCAGGTTGTTATGAGAAGATTCGGGGCTGGGTGCAGTGGCTCATGCCTGTAATCCCAGCACTTTGGGAGGCTGAGATGGGTGGATCATGAGGTCAGGAGTTCAAGACCAGCCTGGCCAAGATGCTGACACCCCATCTCTACTAAAAATACAAAAAGTAGCTGGGCATGGTGGCATGCGTGTGTGGTCCCAGCTACTTGGGAGGCTGAGGCAGGAGAATTGCTTGAACTCAGGAGGTGGAGGCTGTGGTAAGCTGAGATCATGCCACTGCACTCCAGCCTGGGTGACAGAGCAAGACTCTGTCAAAAACAAAAAAGAAAAAAAAAAAAGAAGAAGATTCAAAGGATGTTTAATAAACTCACCGTAACCAAAAAATTGTAGAGTAACATTTCCTAGATTCAACATCCTGAGCACTATCTCCTTCAATATCTCTTCCGAAATGAAGAGAAAGAAGGCCTGAGTGCCCTTATTTTATTTATTTATTTTTTGAGATGGAGTCTTGCTCTGTTGTCCATGCTGGAGTGCAGTGGCGTCATCTCAGCTCACTACAACCTCTGCCTCCCGAGTTCAAGTGATTTCCAGCTAGTTTTTGTATTTTTAGTAGAAATGCGGTTTCACCATGATGGCCAGGCTGGTCTCGAACTCCTGACCTCAAGTGATCCAGCCACCTTGGGCTCCCAGAGTACTGGGATTACAGGCGTGAGCCACTGCTCCCAGCCCTTATATTATTCTTTCAATGGGCATAAAGTGTTGGCATCTCCAGGGGGTCCTCTTCCCTGGTCATCATGGTTGAGTGCCAGATTTAGCAAGTAAAAATACAGAAAGCCCACGTAAATTCGAATTTCAGATAAAAAATTAAGTGTGTGTGTGTGTGTGTGTGTGTGTGTGTGTGTTTTTAAAGCCTAAGTATGTCTTATGCAATACTTGGGATATACTTAGGCTAAAAAAAATGTTATTTATCCAAAATTCAAATCCAACTTGGTGCCCGGTATTTTATCTGGCAATTCTGCAAGGTGAGGATGAATGTCTTGGGCCCAGAGCAATTAGGGCTACAGCCTCTAGGGCCAACCTTGGGCCAGAGCTATCCTGGCACCCCCCTTCTCCAGAGTCAGTCATGATTGGTGGAGGAAGAGGGAAAGCACCCACCCCAGGCTGCTGTTAGTGGTTTCTGTTTTTTATAGAGATGGGGTATCATTATGTTGCCCAGACTGGTCTAGAACTCCATGCCTCAAGCAATCCTTCTGCCTCCTTGCTGGGATTAGAGGCATGTACCACCACGTCCAGCCTGTCAGTGTTTCATTATTTTTGTTTTTGAGACAGGGTCTTGCTCTGTCACCCACGCTGGAGTACAATGGTTCAATCACAGCTCATCGCAGCCTCGAACTCCAGAGCTCAGGTGATCCTCCTGCCACAGGCACGCACCACCACACCTGGCTAATGTTTTTTTTTTTTTTTTTTTTTTTTTTAAATTATTTGTAGAGATGGGGGATGGGGGGTGGAGGGGACAAGTCCGGGGGGGGTCTCCCTATGTTTCCCAGACTGGTCTCGAACTCCGTGACTCAAACAATCCTTTCATCTTGACCTCCCAAAGTGTTGAGATTACAGATGTGAGCCACCACGTCTGGCCTGCCAATGGTTTTTAAATATTTATCTTTATTAATTCTATCCTGAATGCACACACACAGGTGTTTGGGATCAGAGACAGATTTCATATTAATTACCTTTTAGCAAATAATAAGTACATAGCCCCCACTCCCAGCCTCCCCTTAAGCCTTACTCCTGGCCAGGAAATGTCCCATGCAAGTAGCCGGACACTCCATAGATGAAGGACAAGGTTTCCCTGCTTATAAAGGTGAAGGAGGTAGCTATTCCCCTCCCTTTTTGAAAGGGTCTCCTTGGAAACTTAACGGGCCCGAAACCTAACCCCAGCTCTTTGATATGTAAATAAAGCCTCATCCAGAACTAGATAGCCCCGGGTGTCTCAGCTTTAACCACCTGGAGGGGTCTTCAAGTTCTGGGATTTCCTCACTTTGACATGTAAATACCTAGGGAGACAGTGCCGGAGTCTTCCCCGCACTTTGGAGCTAGCCTAGAGACCTAGGCCCGGCTGTGGCCATTTGGCCCTCTCCCGGAGGGAGGCGAGAGAAGCTTTAGGATCCTTTCTGATGAAGGCAGTTAACTAGACAAATGGCTCCAGAAGGCGTTATCAAGAGTCTCGGGAGACTGGGCCTCCACCTTTCACATTTCCAAATTTATTTCCCTCCCTTCCTGCCTTCCTTGGCACCCACCTTTCACATTTCCAATTTCTTTTTTTTCCTCCCTCCCTCCCTCCCTCCCTTCCTTCCTTCCTTCCTTCCTTCCTTCCTTCCTTCCTTCCTTCCTCCCTCCCTCCCTCCCTCCCTCCCTCTCTCCCTCTCTCTCTCCCTCCCTCCCTTCCTTCCCTCCCTCCTTCCCTCCCTTCCTTTCTTTTTTTTTTTTTTTTTTGACAGTCTCATTCTGTCGCCCAGGCTGGAGTGTAGTGGCGCCATCTTAGCTCACCACAACTTAAGCTTCCCAGACAAAAGCAATTGTCCTGCCTCAGCCTCCAGAGTACCTAGGAATACAGGCGCGCGCCACTACCGCCGGGCTAATTTTTGTATTTTTAGTGGAGATGGGGTTTCACTATGTTGGCCAGGCTGGTCTTGAACTCCTTACCTCAAATGATCCACCCGCCTCAGCCTCCCAAAGTGCTGGGGTTACAGGCGTGAGCCATCGTGCTCGGCCACATTTCCAAATTTCTGAAATCAAGTGTTTTGTTCCTTAATGAAAAGTGGGTAGAGGAGGGGGTGACATGAAGTGTTTCCAGACAGGTTCAAAAGAATAATTCAGATACCATGGAAAACTTCCATGTATAAGTCAAATATAAGTAATAAGTTTTAAAATCAGGGCCAGGCGCGCTGGCTCATGCCTGTAACCACAGCACTTCGGGGAGGCCGAGGTGGCAGGATCACTTGAGCCCAGGAGTTCGATGCCAGTATAGGTAACATGGCGAAAACCCATCTCCACCAAATATATACACAACAAAAATTAGCCAGGGGTGGTGGCACATGCTTATAGTCCCAGCCAGTCAGGAGGCTGAGGTGGGAGGATCGCTTGAGCCTAGGAAGTCGAGGCTGCAGTGAGCTGTGATGGCACCACTGCATTCCAGTTTGGGGGACAGAGAGAGACCCTGTTTCAAAAAAAAAAAATTAGATTGGCCTCAATTCAATGAAGGATAATATGATAATATATTAGATGACTTTTGGCAAATTAGTCATGAACAGCACCCACAAAAGACAAATGAACAAACAAACAAACAAAGCTGCCAGGAGGAAGTATGAGCCACAAAAATTTGCACCAGTGATAATACTTTGCATTCCATCTGAATCTAAATTTACTTGAAAGGATACAACTGAATGTGTTTGTAGGTCTTTTATTTCTAATTACTCCACAGGAGCATTGCACGATGACCATGGAAAAGCACTTTTTGGGCTGGGTGTGGTGGCTCACACCTGTAATCTCAGCACTTTGGGAGGCTGAGGCGGGTGGATCACATGAGGTCAGGAGTTTGAGACCAGCCTGGCCAACATGGTGAAACCCTGTCTCTACTTTTAGCCGGGCATGGTGGCACACACCTATAGTCCCAGCTACTCCGGAAGTTGTGGTAGCAGAATCACTTGAACCCGGGAGGCGGAGGTTGCAGTGAGCCAAGATCGCATCACCGCACTCCAGCCTGAGAGAGTAAGACTCTGTCTCAAAAAAAAAAAAGAAAGAAAGAAAAAGAAAAAGAAAGAAAAGAAAAGAAAAAATAAAAAGAAAAGAAAAGAAAAAGAAAAAAGAAAAGCACTATTTGAAGACTAGAAAAGGGGATTAGAACCTTGGTATGATTCAGATTTGAATTATCCATTGCAATCTGGGATAATTCCTCCAGATATGAGTAATGCCTCTAAACACAATAAACTGAAACAAAGAATAATGCTTGTTGAATCACAGAATTTCTCAGATTTGCTTAGAAGGAAGTGAAAGGGCATCTACCCAGTTCTAATGAGCAGGACCCTAAAAATATCTGCATGAGATTGTTAATATGAAAAAAAATGAGGCTATCTTATTAATTTGTCAGCAAATTGATATGACATTGAGGGAGACAACTAACAGCGCTCAGAGTTATGCATGCTTGAGGATTTAGAATTGTTCTACTTAGCAATGTCTTTCTTTTTTTTCTTAGTTCTATTGACAGATTTCATTAGCAATTTCTTTATAGTGTTTGTATAACACCTAGCAGAAGATTCACTCTAGAACAATTAGAGACAATTACTCTTTTAGGACAATATAACAAAACGAGGCAGTGGTCAGCTATAGAGACTGCATTTCTTCAATGTTTTGTTGTATTATAAACTTTGGTTTCTTCTGACGGCTTGCCTAAATCTTTTTTTCTTTCTTTTTTTCCTTTTTTTGGGATAGAGTCTCACTCTGTTGTCCAAGCTGGAGTGCAGTGGGGTGATCTCAGCTCACTACAACTTCTGACTCCCGAGCTCAAGTGATCCCTCCACCACCCACCTCCCAAATAGCTGGAACTATAAGCGCGTGCCACCTAATTAACGCCTGGCTAATTTTTGTATTTTTTTGTAGTGATGGGGTCTCACTATGTTGCTCAGACTGGTCTCAAACTCCTAGGCTCAAGTGATCTGCCTATCTCTGCCTCCCAAAGTGCTGGGATTACAGGCATGAGCCAACAAGCCCGGCTGGCTTAAATCCTATATTCCATGCATTAGGAAGCTGCATTCTGTGATGTGTTCAACATGGTTTGAAGTATGGTTTTCTCATACTACATTCAATTGAGTGTCTTATTACTTATGCTTTCCGCATACTGTTGTTCTCATTACCATTGGAATGTTTGTGAATGATATTGTCAACACCTCATATGTTGTCTTTTTTTTTTTTTTTAATAACTCCCTCTAGTAATTTATCTTAGTCATTGTTTTGTTTTGTTTTGAGGTGGAGTTTCACTTTTGTTGCCCAGGCTGGAATGCAGTGGCGTGATCTTGGCTCACTGCAACCTCTGCCTCCTGGATTCAAGTGATTCTCCTACTTCAGCCTCCCGAGTAGATGGGATTACAGGTGCCTGCCACCACACTCAGCTAGCTAATTTTTTGTATGTTTAGTAGAGATAGGGTTTCACCATGTTGGCCAGGCTGGTCTCAAACTCCTGACCTTGGGTGATCCACCAACCTCAGCCTTCCAAACTGCTGAATGCTGGGATTACAGACGTGAGCCGCCACACCCGGCCCACTGGTTTTTTAAATTGGGTTTTGGACATTTAGTCTTGATGTTGGTCAAGTTTGGTATGTATGGGACCTGGATGTCCTTGCTTCTCTCTTAGCCTTCTGGTCCTTGTGTTTGGCCACGCTGATGCACCTCTGCCAGCCCTGGAAGACCTCAGAGCCTCCTCTCCATTGGACGCTGTGTCTAGCTGTCTTGGTTCTGGGCTTATGTTCTCTTTCTTTTATTTCTTTCTTTCCTTTTTTTATTTTTTATTTTTTTGAGACAAGCTCTCACTTGGTCGCCTAGGCTGGAGTGCAGTGGCACAATCTCAGCTCACTGCAACCTCTGCCTCTGCCTTCCAGGTTCAAGCGATTCTCCTGTCTCAGCCTCTCGAATAGCTGGCATTATAAGCTTGCACTACCACACCTGGCTAATTCTTATATTTTTAGTAGACATGGAGTTCCACCATGGTGACCAGGCTGGTCTCGAACTCCTGCCCTCAAGTGATCTGTCTGCCTCTGCCTCCCAAAGTGCTGGGATTACAGGTGTGAGCCACCTCGCCTGGCCCACCCTTTCTTAAAAATGTTATTACATTTTAGATTTGTATGGTTATGGAAATTATGTACTCATGCTCTACTCTTTGTTTCTTTTGAGGCCTATATTTTGCATATATCCCCCTAGGCATTGAAAGAAGTGTTTTTTTTTTGTTTTTTTTGTTTTTTTGTTTTTTTTTTAAGTTTCCTTCTTTTATTAGGGCCCCAGCATGGTATTTTGTGCTTACATAAGTACTTTCCTTTATTCAAATTGTGGAATACCTTTTTGGGAGCAGTCCATTGTTTTATAACTTTGGGATCATTAGTCTTCATAATCCCCTCGAAATTTATTCTGCTCCATGGTTACTTTATTTATGTATTTATTTATTTTAGAGACAGGGTCTTGCTCTGTCACCCAGGCTGGAGCGCAGTGGCACAATCATGGCTCACTGCAACCTTGACCTCCCAGGCTCAAACGATCACTTCGGTCTTCCAATTGGCTGGGACTATAGACACGCGTTTCACCATGCCTGGCTAATATTTAAAATTTTGGTAGAGACAGGGGTCTCCTTATGTTGCCCAGGCTGGGCTCGAACTTCTGGACTCAAGCAATCCTCTGGCCTTGGCCTCCCAAGGTGCTGGGATTGCAGGTGTGAACCACTGCGCCTGGCCCTGAGTAATTTCTTAAGAATGTTTTATTCAGAAGCTTGGAGTAGCACATAATTTTGCCTATTTACAATCTGAGAGTTAGGATTCTTCTACTGAAATGGAATCTGGCCGGGCACGGTGGCTCATGCTTGTAATCCCAGCACTTTAGGAGGCCAAGGTGGGTGGATCACCTGAGGTCAGGAGTTTGAGACCAGCCTGACCAACATGGGGAAACCCCGTTTCTACTAAAAACACAAAAATTAGCCAGGTGTGGTGGCAGATGCCCATAATCCCAGCTACTCTGGAGGCTGAGGCAGGAGAATTGCTTGGACCTGGGAGGCGGAGGTTACAGTGAGTGGAGATCGTACCATTGCACTCCAGCCTGGGCAACAGAGTGAAACTCTGTCTCAAAAGAAAAAAAAAAAAAAGAAATGGAATCTTATCAACAACATAAAAAGTACATTCAGTAACCATCTTAGGCCATAATAATGATAAATAAAAAGCGCATGCACCTGGACCTGGAGCCTGTACTTGTAGCCCCAGTTACTTGGGAGGCTGAGGTGGATCACTTGAGCCTAGGAGTTCAAGGGTACAGTGTGTCCTGAGCATGCCCATCAATAGCCACTGCGCTGCAGCCTGGGCAACATAGTGAGACCCTGTCTCCAAATAAACAAACAAAACAAACAAACAAACAAAAAACCAAAGTACACAACTTTTTTTTTTAAGATGGAGTTTCACTCTTGTTGCCCAGGCTGGAGTGCAATGGCACAATCTCGGCTCACTGCAACCTCCATCTCCCAGGTTCAAGCGATTCTCCTGCCTCAGCCTCCAGAGTAGCTGGGATTATGGGCACCTGCCACCACGCCCATCTAATTTTTGTGTTTTTAGTAGAAACAGGGTTTCTCCATGTTGGTCAGGCTGGTCTCAAACTCCCGACCTCAGGTGATCTGCCTGCCTCAGGTCTCCCAAAGTTCTGGGATTACAGGGGTGAGCCACCATGCCCAGGCATAACTTTAACTTTTAACTAGGGATTCCATGTCTTTATCTTATTAAAGCAAAATATATATTTTTTTAGGCCGGGTGCAGTGGCTCATGCCTGTAATCCCAGCACTTTGCCAGGCCAAGATGGGTGAATTGCTTGAGCCCACAAGTTCAAGACCAGCCTTGGCAACATACTGAGACCCTCCCATCTCTACTAAAAATACAAAAATTTGAGCCAGGCATGGTGGCAGGCACCTGTAATCCCAGTTACTCGGGAAGCTGAGGCAGGAGAATCGATTGAACCTGGGAGGTGGAGGTTGCAGTGGGCCGAGATCACGCCACTGCACTCTAGCCTGGGCGACATAGTAAGGCCCTGTCTCTATAAAAAAATGTAGAAGCCAAATTTGCTACCAAAGTATACAACTTTAACTTTTAACTAGGGTTTCCATGTCTTTGTCTTATTAAAGCAAATTTTTTAAAAAGCAAAATATTTTTATTTGAGGACTTTTTTTTTTCTTCTCAAACAATTCTTACTGTAAGGCTTTATCTCCAGGCAGAAAAAAGAATGTTGTTCGTATTGACCTATACATTGATTTAAATGGTTAACTAGCAGTTTAGCTGACAGGAATGAAAAATAGAAAAAAAATAGTCTATCATATGAAGCACATTATTTGAACAAAAGAAATTATTTCTACTGCATTAAATAATCCAATTACCTGCTTCCATCTAACTTGTCTTCTTATTAACAAAGCCAAAAATGAAATACTAGGCACATCTGGGAGGCACACAAAGCTCATAAAACAGAAGTGCTTGGGCAACCAGGATAAGAGGTGACATTTTCTAGGATGAGCTTTTGTTGGTGTGGTATCACCTCATCGAGTTGGCAGATCCATTAATCAAGGGACACTAGCATCCAGCCAGCTGAAAAGACGGGCCTGAATTGCTGAGTATTCATTACAGGAAAAATAACTCTTATAAAAACGTCTAGGCAGAGAAGACTTATCAACAAAAAACGAGGTAATGACTACAGCATCTCTGGATGTACAGAATTTACAAATGGAATTTCAGGATGAAATGGGGAAGTGGCGGGGGCGTGGGGAAAGGAGGGCACATTTACATTTCAATGAGTGCGAGTTCAGAAGATAATTTTTCACGTTAATGTAATATATTTTAAATCACAAGGCATGAAATGAATTGCAGGTGTTTTCTTTGCCAAGGTTTTATGATGAAGCTGATGGCTTTGCTCTGGGCTAATGGATCACCTCCTGAAGTACTTTGGTTACCTATTTAAGCATTATTATAACTAAAAATTATTATTTGTTTAAAATTTGTTTTTTGGCCAGGTGCGATGGCTCATGCCTGTAATCCCAACACTTTGGGAGGGCAGGATTGCTTGAGCCCACAAGTTTGAGACCAGCCTGGGCAACACGTACTGAGGCTCCATCTCTACAAAACATACAAAAATTAGCCAGGCTTGTTGGCACACACCTGTAGTCCCAGCTACTCAGAAGGCTGAGCTAGGAGGATATCTTGAGCCCTTGAGCCTGGAAGGTAGAGGCTGTAGTGAGCTGCGATCACGACACTATACTCCAGCCTGGGTAACAGAGTAAAACCCTGTCTCAAAAAAAAAAAAAAAAAGTTTGTTTTTCAGCTCTGTATGTTTGAAATGCTTTTGAATTTTTCAGATAAAATTGAGTTTATCCAAATGAAACATATCATTCTTTTTTTTTTTTTTTTTTTTTTTTGAGTCGGAGTCTTGCTCTGTCGCCCAGGCTGGAGTGCAGTGGCCGGATCTCAGCTCACTGCAAGCTCCGCCTCCCGGGTTCACGCCATTCTCCTGCCTCAGCCTCCCGAGTAGTTGGGACTACAGGCGCCCGCCACTGCGCCCGGCTAGTTTTTTGTATTTTTTAGTAGAGACGGGGTTTCACCGTGTTAGCCAGGATGGTCTCAATCTCCTGACCTCGTGATCCGCCCGTCTCGGCCTCCCAAAGTGCTGGGATTACAGGCTTGAGCCACCGCGCCCGGCCGAAACATATCATTCTTTATGTAACTGTATCAGCCATAAAAGAGATGCATCTGTAAGCTTACAGGTTGAGGCATATAGTTAATAGCAGGTAAAATAGAAAAATCAGGCACAGACCTGTCTCATGAGTCTATCACCCATAACTCCCTACATTTTTTCATGTTTGTTAGTGTCTGAAACGCACCTGCCCAGCAAGTCATCGTTTTCCTTCAAAGCTTTGGAGACTTTCCTTCAAAGTCTCCAAAACCCAACCGTTGGATTCTGACTCCAGGCAAAAAAAAAAAAAAAAAAAAAAATTGCTGACTTGCTTTTTCCCTCTGCAGTTTCTTCCTCTTTCAAACACTTCTAGGTTATAAATGTGCCAAGGGAGAAATCACCTGGAGGCGCTGTGTGTTATCAGACCTCGTTTTCCTTTTGTTGTATGCACATTCTTGTCAGTACAAGTGGCCTTATTTTGGGTTTGGAAAATATGGCACTGCAGTAAAATGGTCCAGTTTCAGGTTTATACTCTCTGTGTTCTTGGGGTTATGCAATAATCATTACTGCATATATAATGTATCAGTCAATAAATGGTTACACAGATTCCATTAGACTCCAAAGAGGTATGATGAGTAAGAACAGGTTTATAAGGTAATGTACATGCAGACATAGGTTATTACGACTTGCAAATGTAATTATGCATTACAATGGAATATCACTTTAGAAATGGCCTAAATGTAGGACTGATTTCACTTGCTCCCCACTCAGAGGTCCTTATTATTATTATTGTTATTATTATTTGAGACGGAGTCTCGCTCTGTCGCTCAGGCTGGAGTGCAGTGGCATAATCTCAGCTCACTGCAACCTCTGCCTCCCGGGTTCAAGCAATTCTCCTGTCTCAGCCTCCCTAGTAGCTGGGACAACAGGCATGTGCCACTGCGCCCAGCTAATTTTTGTATTTTTAGTAGAGATGGGGTTTCATCATATTGGTCAGTCTGGTCTCGAACTCCTGATCTCAGGTGACCCACCCACCTTGGCCTCCTAAAGTGCTGGGATTACAGGCGTGAGCCACCGCGCCAGCCTATTTTATTATTATTATTTTGAGATAGTGTCTTATTCTGTCACCAAGCCTGGAGTGCAGTGGTGCAATCATAGCTCACTGCAGCCTCACCCTCCTGCGCTGAAGCGATATTCCCACCTCAGCCTTCTGAGTAGCTGGAACTACAGGTGCACGCCACCATGCCTGGCTAAAAAAAAAAAAAAAAAAATTATGGAAATGTGGTCTTGCTTTGTTGTCCAGGCTGGTCTCAAATTCCTGGCTTCAAGCGATCCTCCCACCTGAGCCTCTCAAAGTTCTGGGATTACAGGTGTGAGCCACCATACCTGGCCTAAGGACCCTTATTGCTCAATGTATCTATAAAGTACCTACCCCTTTACATGTGTGCTTTGTCCAGAAAATGGTCTCAGGACAGCCCTGGGGACAGATTATAGCAAAATCTCAACATAGTTTCTGTTACTCAATGCTCAATTGTTTATCTTTTGTCATTTGTTCAGTTGATTTGTTGATTCTTGTTTTTTGGCAACTAGAAAGTCATTTAGCAAATATTAGGTTAATAAAAATGTGTAGGTCTGTAGGTTTTAAAGAAAAGAATGTGGACACTAGTATCTTATTACTGTTTTGCTGCTTCTCTCAGAATTATCCTTATTTCCTATAGTGTTAATTAGTCATATTTTGGTCTTATTATACTCCAATAAAGGTAAAGAGGTTGAACTTGGGGCTCACACCTGTAATTCCAGCACTTTGGGAGGCCAAGGTGGGAGAATCGCTTGAGGCCAGGAGTTCAAGACCAACCTGGGCAAAACATGGTGAGACCTCCCCCACCCCAATCTCTATTGAAAAAAAGAATTTTTTTTTTTTTTTTTTTTCGAGACAGTCTCGCTTTGTCGCCCAGGCTGGAGTGCAGTGGCAGGATCTCGGCTCACTGCAACCTCCATTTCCCGGGGTAAGAGTCTCCTACCTCAGCCTCCTGAGTAGCTGGGATTACAGGCACACACCACCATGTCTAGCCAATTTTTGTATTTTTAGTAGAGATGGGGTTTCACCATGCTGGCCAGGCTGGTCTCAAACTCCTGACTGTGTGAGCTACCTGCCTCAGCCTCCAAAAATGCTGAGATTTACAGGCGTGAGCCACCGTGCCTGGCTGAAAATTTTAAAATTAGCTGGGCATGGTGGCACATCCCTGTAGTCCTCACTACTCAGGAGGCTGCGGTGGGAGAATTGCTTGAGCCCAGGGGTTCGAGGTTGCAGTGAGCCATGATCATGGCACTGCACTCCGGCCTGGACAACAGAGCAAGACCTTGTCTCAAATAAATAAATAAATAAGAAGAAATTTGAAAAATACATATATATTCTTAATAAATTTGTGGTTTTATTGAGTTATTAGAGTCCCATGCCATAGGCCCTTCAAAAGCACATGTCCTCCCAAGAAAACTTTAATTACAGTAACAAGCAGTAAATTGATAAAAGAACCAGAGGGCCAGGGTACACAGGAATTGTTTTATTGTCTTTTCCATGTCTCAGGCATTCTATAATTGTCTACTTCATCCATGTTCTGAAGCTAATTAGTTATTCCATCCCCAGGATAAAGTTAGGCCTCTTAGTTTTAACTTCGTATTTGCAGGTTTGACCTAATTCCTTGCCAGCTCATAATATAATTAAGGTTGGCATTCCTTCTCTTATCCACCCTCCCCACTCCCCGGCCTTCCCTCCCAGCTGTGTGCCTGTTTATCACTAGATGGTGCTAAGACTTGGGTTATAGCTGCCAGAGACTCCAGGAAAGTTGTTTGGGAGCCAAGCAGGCTGGAATTTGAGAACTGGAAGATGCCTTCAGAGCTCATCCGGGCAGCACTTTTGTTTTACAAATGAGGAAACAGAAACTCAGTGAAAATAAGTAATTTGTCAGAGCCCCAGAGATCTCTCCCCTCCTTTTTTTTTCTCTCTTATCTGTTAATAGCTTCCAGTGTTACCTCATCACCCAGGAAGGAGCACAGCTCAGAGAGCAACAAGGTCAGAGTTGCTTTGCAGAAAGCACTTTGGCAGCTGCATGGTACCATTCATTGATTCATTCATTCATTCCAAAAGCAGTTATTGGGTACCTACTTTTTGCTTTGCATGGTGCTATGTTGGGAATAAAAATCAGATGAGAATTCCTAGGATTCTAGGAATTCACATTCTCTTAGGAAATTCAGAAATGCAAAAAAAAAAAAAAAAAAAAAAAAAAAGAAAAGAAAAAAAGAAAAATCACCCCCTAAATCAAAGATGCTATCATAGAGGTGATTATAGGACACTCTGGTCACTTGGAGGAGTTTGCAGCCAGCTGCATTCGTAATTCAAAGGGAAGATTTTGGTGAACTAACATTGGAGGCTGAAGGGCACGTCGGATCTTGTAGGCAGAGGAACAGGAGGAAGGGCAGTCTGGGCAGAGAGCATCATGGGGGAAGGCTTGGAGAGCTAGTGAGGCTTGCTGGAGAGAGCAGCTGATTGTAGCTAATGACCAAAGGGCAGGGTCAAAGGGGCAGGTGGTAATCTGGAAAGGAGGGAACAGACTGGAAAATACTTCATCCAAGGTGTCATGCTTAGGAATCTGTACTTTATCCTGAAGGCTACAGGACAACCCAGTAAAGCGTATTGCTCGGAAAATGGCATGGATGGAGTTTCTTTTCAGGAAGAACACTCTGACAGCTGCATGGAAGCCCAGACACCAGGAAAGCCTCAGATTGGAGGCTGGCGTCCCGGAGCAGTGCGAGGTAAGGGCCTGGCTGGGTTGGGGCAGTGGGAATGGGAGGAGGAGACCTGTTGGAGAGAAATTTCAGGAGCAGGACTGACAACATCTTTTTGAAAAACAGTGATTGGGATTGTAACTAATATTCCTAGAAGATGGTTACCACTCTGGTATTTGAATTACTTATAAAACACTGAAGGGATGAAATTTTAATTGAATACACATATTACTTGGATACAATGTTTGAAATTATTTTAAAAATGCAACTTTATGGCAGTATAGTAATCCTCTCTTATCCACAGTTTTGCTTTCTGAGGTTTCAGTAACCCTCTTGCCTCACTGCAACCTCTACCTCCCAGGTTCAAGTGATTCTCGTGCCACAGCCTCCCAAATAGCTGGGATTACAGGTGCGCACCATCACACCTGGCTGATTTTTGTATTTTTAGTAGAGACAGGGTTTGCCGTGTTGGTTAGGCCCCAAGGTCCAAAAATATTAAATGGAAAATTCCAGAAATAAACAATTCATAAATTCTAAGTTGCATGATGTTCTAAGTAGCTTGATGAAATCTCAGCCAGGCACGGTGGCTCACACCTGTAATCCCAGCACTTTGAGAGACTGAGGCGGGAGGATCATTTGAGCTCAGGAGTTTGAGACCAGCCTGGGCAAGACCCTGTCTGTACTAAAAGAAAAAAAAAAAAGTAGCCATATGTGGTGGTGTGCACCTGTAGTCCCAGCTATTCCAGACAGAAAATTAAAGAACAATAATAATAATAATAAAGGCGCCAAAAAGCTCCCAGGGAGTAGCAGGTAAGCCCAGCTGCCAGAATTCGCTTCCGGAAGCTCATCCTTATTCCTTGATGATCTATATATATGACTGGCTAGTACTTCCACTCCTTCCGCTTGAAAATATTTTACCTGTGGGAAACATTATTGTTATTATTTTTATTATTTTGAGGCAGAGTTTCACTCTGTTGCCCAGGCTGGAGTGCAGTGGCACAATCCTGCCTCACTGCAACCTCCACCTCCCAGGTTCAAGTGATTCTCGTGCCACAGCCTCCCAAGTAGCTGGGATTACAGGTGCACACCATCACGCCCGGCTGATTTTTGTATTTTTAGTAGAGACAGGGTTTTGCCGTGTTGGTTAGGCCGGTCTTGAACTCCTGGCCACAAGTGATCCACCTGCCTTGGCCTCCCATAGTGCTGGGATTACAGGTGTGAGCTACCGCACCTGGCCTAGGAAAGATTATTTTGATCACATGGCTGTCTTCTGGCCTTCTGGCCCTCAGTACCATGGTGCAAATTGTTTTATGATCGTCCCCGGGTAAAGTGGATGCTGGGTCCATCGTCCTTCCTGCCGCCTGCAATACATCCTTGGGAACATCCAGACCAGCCATTTGCCCTGGTCAGCATTGTTTCATTTATGAGATTGGTAATTAACAAATTAATTATCTAAGGTTGCGTGGTGAGAGAGGGAAAGACATTGAGATAGAAGGTTAATAGTGTCAGAGATGTCCTGACCAGAGAGACTCCATCCTGAATAAAGGCTAAGTAAAGCCAATCCTGCTGGGCAGCATTCCCAGGGGGTTGACACTGTTGGTCACAAGATATTTATGGTTGAGGGGATGAGTTAATGATGCTAACTTACCAAATAAAGACCCAGAACTTATGGAAACGTCCCAATATTTCAAGAACAAAAAGCATTCTTAGTTTAAGAATAGATTTTACTTTAAAGATAATAGTACACACATAAATTCTTGTGGAAATCAGTAGTAACATAGGAAAATAACAATACTAATAGCCCGTCACAAGCTGATCAAAAGTCTTTGTAATGAAGTATGCTATTCTTAACAACCTATATAAGCAAGCACTATGTTTAAGGTGAGGCATTCTTGGCCAGGCATGGTGGCTCACGCCTGTAATCCCAGCACTTTGGGAGGCTGAGATGGATGGATCTCTTCAGCTCAGGAGTTGAAGACCAGCCTGGCCAACATGAAAAAACCTTATATTTACAAAAGATACAAAAGTTAGCCAGCCATGGTGGTGTGTACCTGTAACTCAGCTACTTGGGAGTCAGAGGTGGAAGGATTAATTGAGCCTAGGAAATTGAGGCTATAGTAAGCCATGATAGTGCCACTGTACTCCAGCCTCAGTGACAGAGTGAGATCTTGTATCTAAATAAATAAATAAATAAATAAAAATTTTAAAGTAGGGGCATTCCTCCTTTTGCTTTCTGAGGAAGCCCTACTCCATAATAGTCTCTAACAAACTATCTTAACTTTGCTGTACTCTGCAACTTGCCCTGAATTCTTTCCCGAGAAAGTGAGATCTAAGAGCCCACTCTTGGAGTCTGGGACAAGACCCATTTTCTGGTAACAGCAGTGGTAATGAATGAACATATGTAATTTAATTATCATTTGGATATCCAGTTTGATTTTCTTTTTTTAAATTTTTAAAAATTTTTGAGACAGAGTTTCACTCTTGTTGCCCAGGCTGGAGTGCAATGCATGATCTTTGGCTCACTGCCACCTCCTCCTCCCAGGTTCAAGCGATTCTCCTGCCTCAGCCTCCTGAATAGCTGGGATTACAGGCATATGTCACCATGCCCAGCTAATTTTGTATTTTCAGTAGAGATGGGGTTTCGCCACATTGGTCAGGCTGGTCTTGAACTCCTGACTTCAGGTTATCCACCTGCCTCTGCTTCCCAAAGTGCTGGAATTACAGGTGTGAGCCACTGCCCCAGTTTGATTTTCTAAATTTTACTCTGCCTTTATAGAATTTCCTAGGGAGGAATTAAGGGAGCTCCACCTGCCCCGCTTGTTTTTATTTTATTTCATTTTTGAGACAGAGTCTCACTCTGTTGCCCAGGCTGGAGTGCAGTGGCGCAATCTCAGCTCACTGCAACCTCTGCCTCCTGGATTCAAGCCATCCTTCCTCCTCAGCCTCCTGAGTAGCTGAGACTACAGGCATGCACCACCACACCTGGCTAATTTTTGTATTTTTAGTAGAGACAAGGTTTCACCATGTTGGCCAGGCTGGTCTCCAACTCCTGACCTCAAGTGGTCTGCCTGCCTCAGCCTCCCAAAGTGCTGGGATTACAAGTGTGAGTCACTGCATTTGGCCTTGATTTTATTTTAAATGTTTGTGGGGAACATGGAGATGAAACTAATGGTTCCGTTTGTAGTGACCTACACAGTTGCCCTCCCACTGTAACTGGTGTATGACTTCCGCGGGTGTGGGAGAAGTGTTGCCTGTGGGAAATTTCTAAGGCTGATGTAGACAACATAATCTCAGGGTCTGTAGCAGCTCAGCAGGAATGAATGAGCCCCCTGCTGGAGTTTCTGAGAGCTTTGTGAAAACAGCTATAATTAGTATCTCCTTAGTGAGACTCTTTTTATGCTTTAACTAAAGTCATTCGTTCCATTTTAACTGCATGAAGCAAATGCTGGAGGAAGGAGGGTGAGGAACGCGGCCTTTTCTTAAGTCTAGAAGTGGAAGCAGACAACATACTCAAGCTGAGAATATACATTAGTAAACTATTTTTGGTGTGTGTCTTTGGTGTAGACATTTCTGGAAAGGCTTGTGTCTCCTCTTTGGGATCAGGCACAATATTATTTTTGCTGCCCACCACAGTGTAAAGTTGTAGGGTAGTCATGGCTTCAAGGAAATCTCTAATCCTCCAGAATAGAAACTGTTCAAATACTTTCTCAAATAAAGAGGTGGGTATGGTCCTATGTATTACATTAAGACAAGAAGAATGTAAAAAGTATCTGTTTGCCTTTTTTGTTATAAAACCAAAGAATACTTCATAGAATATTTTTCTTTGCATTTGTCTGTCTTCATATACATAGAAATTAAATTTGTTTTGTGAATTCAATTATGTATTTTCTTTTATTTTTTAAGACAGTCTCACTCTGTCGCCTAGGCTGGAGTACAGTGGTGTGATCTCAGCTCACTGCAGCCTTGACTTCCCAGGTTCAAGCTATTCTTGTGCCTCAGCCTCCTGAGTAGCTGAGATTACAGGCATGTGCCACCACGCCCAGCTAATTTTTTTTTTTTTTGTATTTTTAGTAGAAACAGGGTTTCACTGTGTTGGCTAGGCTGGTCTTGAACTCCTGACCTCAAGTGATCCGTCCACCTCAGTCTCCCAAAATTCTGGGATGACAGGTGTGAGCCACTGCACCCAGCCTCAATTATGTAAATTTAAATTTGTTAAGGGAGGGGATGGTTAAAAAAAGGTATGTTTGTGAATTAGTGAGCTATAGAAAGTTAATGACATGCAATTATACACCTGGAGCAGAACTCCAGAGAAAGACAACGCTGGCTGTCATGATGTGCACTTTAATTTTCTATAAATGGTTCATGGACTTTATATTGGATGTCTTTCTGCTATTACTGAAATTAGACAGGAAGAAAAAATCAAAACAAAACAAAAAGCAAAAATAGAACAAAAAGCTAAAATTGGCTTCAGCTGCTTCTGTATTCCGGGGAAGGGAAGGCTTCTCCTAGGGGCAAAGTGCTCTGCGCCCGGGAAGACATATAATGGACATTTGGGTTGCAATGAGGCTCTTAGACTAAAAGAAGCTAAATTTCTTTGCTCATTCAGTATCAGGAAAGTTAAAAAAAGAAAAAAAGTTATTGCAGCACTATTCATAGTAGCAAAGACTTGGAACCGACCCAAATGCCTATCAATGAGACTGGATAAAGAAAATGTGGGACCAGGCGCGGTGGCTAATGCCTGTAATCCCAGCACTTTTGGAGGTTGAGGCAGGTGGATCACAGGTCAGAAGATCGAGACCAGCCTGGCCAACATGGTGAAACTCCGTCTCTACCAAAAATACAAAAATTAGTCAGGCATGGTGGCGTGCACCAGCTACTCAGGAGGCTGAGGCAGAAGAATTGCTTGAACCAGGGAGGTGGAAGTTGCAGTGAGCCGAGATTGTGCCACTGCACTCCAGCCTGGGCGACAGAGAGAGACTCTGTCTCAAAAAAAAAAAAAAAAAATGTAGCACATATACAGCATGGAATACTATGTAGCCATAAAAAAGGATGAATTCATGTCCTTTGCAGGGACATGGATGAAGCTGGAAACCATCATTCTCAGCGAACTAACACAGGAACAGAAAACCAAACACTGAACGTACTCACTCATAAGTGGCGGTTGAACAATGAGAACACACAGACACAGGGAGGGGAACGTCACACACTAGGGCCTGTTAGTGGGTGGGAGGCTAGGGGAGGGATAGCATTAGGAGAAATACCTAATGTAGATGCCGGGGTGATGGGTGCAGCAAACCACCATGACACGTGTATACCTATGTAACAAACCTGCACGTTCTGCACATGTATCCCAGAACTTGAAGTATGATTTTAAAAAAGAAAGAAAGAAAAGTTTTACGGGGTTCTGGGAGACTTACGAAAGTCAGAAATGGGCTAAGAGTCTCAGAAGGCCAAGCTGAAGTCAGGGGACCTGGAACAAGGTTTGGAAACAGGCTGTGCTAAAGAAGAAGCCAGTATCTTACATATGGCGATTCCTGACCTTCACGTTTACACCTTCCGGAGGATGTTGGCAGAAACCAGAAGAATATATCGTTCTCTGAAGATCCTTGGAAGACACACAACACACAGGGAGAGTGGGCCTGTGCTGCTCTGCCTTGGAGTTAAAGCACTGCTGTATCTTTTGCGGGTGGATTTTGTGATATGTGGTCAGTTGTAGGCATTACTAATAAACAGCAATCCGTCAGATTCATTGGTATTGGGGTAATGCTGGGCTCACAAAATTAGTTAGGAAGTGTTCCCTGATCTGTTTTCTGAAAGAGATTGTGAACAACTGGTGTTATATTTTCTTGAAATGTTTGGTAGAATTCACCAGGAAAACCATCTGGACCTAAGTTTTGTTGTTTGGAAGGATTTTAGCTATGAACTCAATTTCTTCAACAGATAATGGGACTATTTAGTCTGTCTATTTCTTCTTGGGTGGGTTTTGGTAGTTTGTGGCTTTAAGGAATTGGTCCATTTCTTCTAAATTGTCAAACTAACGTGCACAGAGTTATTTGTAATATTTCATTATTATCCTTTTAACATCTGTGAGGTTTTTATTATATACACTCTTCCCTTCTGATATTGGTAATTTCTGTCTTCCCTCTTTTTCTTTGTCAGTCTAGCTAGCACTTTTAATTGATTGTTTCAAAGAAGCAGCTTTTGGGTTTATTGGTTTTTCTCTATTCTTTTTATCCCTCCCTCCCTCCCTCCCTCCCTCCCTCCCTCCCTCCTTCCTTCCTTCCTTCCTTCCTTCCTTCCTTCCTTCCTTCCTTCCTTCCTTTCTTTTCTTTCTTTTCTTTCTTTCTTTCTCTCTCTCTTTCTCTCTCTCTCTTTCTTTCTTTCTTTCTTTCTTTCTTTCTTTCTTTCTTTCTTTCTTTCCTTCCTTCCTTCCTTCCTTCCTTCTTTTCTTTTCTTTTTCTTTTTCTTTTTCTTTCTTTCCTTCCTTCCTTTTTTTAAATAGGGTCTCTGTCACCCAGTCTGGAATGCACTGCAACTTCCACCTCCCAGCTCAAGCAATCATCACACCTCAGCCTCCTGAATAGCTGGGACCACAGGGGTGTGCCACCATGCCAGCTAATTTTTGTATTTTTTTGTAGAGCCAGGGTTTCACCATGTTGCCTAGGGTGGTCCCAAACTCCTGAGCTCAAGCAATTCATCCACTTTGGCTTCCCAAAGTGTTGGGATTACAAGCATGAGCCACTGTGCCCAGACTTTTTTTTTTTTAGTTTAAATTTTAATTATGTAGAGACAGGGTCTTGCTGTATTGCCCAGGCTGGTCTCAAATGCCTGGGCTCAAGTGATTCTCTCACCTCAACCTCCCAAAGTGCTGGGATTACAGGCATGAGCCCCTGCGCCCAGCCGTATTTCCACTTCCATTTATTAATTTCTGCTCTTAATGTTTTTGTTTTTTTGTTGTTGTTGTTAGTTTAGTTTTTTTTTTTTTTTTTTTTTTTTTTGAGATGGAGTCTCACTCTGTTACCCAGGCTAGAGTGCAGTGGCATGATCTCAGCTCACTGCAACCTCTGCCTCCCCGGTTCAAGTGATTCTCCTGCCTCAGCCTCCCTGGTAGCTGGGACTATAGGTGTGTGCCGCCACATTGAGCTAATTTTTGTATTTTTAGTAGAGACATGGTTTCGCTATGTTGGCCAGGCTGGTCTTGAACTCCTGACCTCAAGTGATCCACCTGCCTTGGCCTCCCACAGTGCTAGGATTACAGGCCTGAGTCACCACACCTGGTCAAGTTCTGCTCTTAAAGTTATAATTTCTTTGCTTCTGCTTGCTTTGAATTTATTTTGTTCTTATGATCGTTTCTTAGGGTAGAAATCTAGCTTTTTTTCTCTGCTAAGATAAGCATTTGATAAGTACTTTTTACCTGCATCTCACAAATTTTTATATGTTGTACTTTTGTTTTCATTCAGTTTGAATATTTTCCTATTTCCATCCAAACTTTCACTTTTTGGCTGGGTGCGGTGGCTCATGCCTGTAATTCCAACACTTTGAGAGGCCGAGGCAGGCAGATCACATGAGGCCCAGAGTTTGAGACCAGCCTGGCCGATGTGGTGAAATCCCATTTCCACTAACAATACAAAAATTAGCCGGGTGTGGTGGAGCATGCCTGTAATCCCAGCTACTCGGGAGGCTGAGGCATGAGAATCACTTGAACCTGGGAGGCAGAGGTTGCAGTGAGTTAAGATCACACCATTGCACTCCAGCCTGGGCGACAGAGCAAGACCATGTCTTTAAAAAAAAAAAAAAAAAAAAAAAAAAGAGAAAAGAAAAATAGAAGACGGCGGGGGGCCCCTTTCACCTTTTAAATTTTGTTTTTCATTTTTGTTCTTTGTAGAGACGGCATCTTGCTGTGTTGCCCAGGCTCATCTCAAACTCCAAGCCTCAAATGATTCTCCTACCTTGACCTCCCGAAGTGCTGGGATTACAGGTGTGAGCCACTGTGCCTGGCCAAAACTTCCACTTTGATTCACAGATTATTTAGAAGTGTGTTGTGTAACTTTCAAGCACTTGGAGATTTTCCAGATACTTTTCTGTTGATTTCTAGTTTAATTCCTTTGTGGTCAGGGAATAACTTTATATGATTTAATTTCTTTTAAATTTGTTGAGGTTTGGTTTATGACCCAGGGCACTTGAAAAGAATGTATATTCTGTTGTTCTCGGGTAGAATATTCCAGGAATGTCAATTAGATCCAGTTGATTGATGGTGTTGCTCACGTTTATATCTGCGGTAATTTTCTTTCTTTTTTTTTTTTTTTTTTTTTTGAGACGGAGTCTTGCTCTGTCACCCAGGCTGGAGTGCAGTGGCATGATCTCAGCTTACTGCAACCTCCACCTCCCAGGTTCAAGTGATTCTCCTGCCTCAGTAGCTAGGACTACAGGTGCATGCCACCATGCCTGGCTAATTTTTGTACTTTTTGTAGAGATGGGGTTTTGCCATTTGGCCAGGCTGGTCTCGAACTCCTGACCTGAAGTGATCTGCCTGCCTCGGCCTCCCAAAGTGCTGAGATTATGGGCATGAGCCACTGCACCTGGCCCCATCTTTATACTTTTAACATACCTATATCATTACATATAAAGTGGATTTTCTTATAGACATCACAGAGTTGAGTTTTTAAAAAAATTCCATTTAACAATTTCCGGCTGGGCATAGTGACTCATGCCTGCAATCCCAGCACTTTGGGAGGGTGAGGCAGGTGAATCACTTGAACTCAAGAGTTTGAGACCAGCCTGAGCAACATGGTGAAACCCCATCTCTACCAAAAATACAAAAATTAGCTGGGCATGATGGTGTGCACCTGTGGTCCCAGCTCCTCAGGAAGCTGAGATGGGAGGATTGCTGGAGCCTGGGAAGTCGAGGCTACATTGAGCCATGATCACACCACTGCACTCCAGCCTGGGTGACAGAATGAGACCCGGTCTCAAAAAATAATAATCAAATAAAAATTAAGGCCATGTGCGATGGCTCACACCTGTAATCCCAACACTTTCGGAGGCCAAGGTGGGCAGATCACTTCAGGTCAGGAGTTCGAGACCAGCCTGGCCAACATGGTGAAACCCCATCTCTACTAAAAATTCAAAAAATTAGCTGGATATGGTGGCGTGTGCCTGAAATCCCGGCTACTCAGGAGGCTGAGACAGGAGAATCGCTTGAACCTGGGAGGTGGAGGTTGTAGTGAGCCGAGATCGTGCCATTGCACTCCAACCTGGGTGACAGAGCGAGACTTTGTCTCAAAAATAAATAAACAAAATTAAAACTTAAAATTAAACATTCTGTCTTTTAATTGGTATATTTAGACTATTTACACTTAACGTGATTATTAATATGCTTGAATTTGGGTTCACCATTGAATTGTTTTCTGTTTGTTCCCTCTATTTGTTGTTTCTGTTTGCCCTTTCTTATCCTTTCTTAGATAATTTGAATACTATTTGATTTTATTTTGAGATGGATTCTCGTTCTGTCACCCAGGCTGGAGTGCAGTGCCATGGTGTCAGCTCACTGCAACCTCTGCCTCTTGGGTTCAAGTGATTCTCCTGCCCTGGCCTTCCAGGTAGCTGGGACTACAGGCATGCACCACCATGCCCAGCTAATTTTTGTATTTTTAGTAGTGACAGGGTTTCACCATGTTGGCCAGGCTGGTCTCGAACTCCTGACCTCAGGTGATCCACCCACCTCATCTTCTCAAAGTGCTGGGATTACAGGAGTGAGCCACCATGCCCGGGCAGATTATTTGAATACTTTTAGTATACCATTTTAATTTATCTATTGGGTTTTGATTATATTTCTTATTTTAAAATTGTTTTAACTTGTTTTCCTTGTCTTCAGGATTTTCTAGGTATATATTTCTTTATATAGTGATTCTATACAAAGAAATATACTATAGCATACTAATTTTAGTTCTTTACAAAAAATTTCTCTCCTATACAAAAAAGAAATTCTACAAAGAAAGTTTTAAAATTGCTGTAGGAATTACAATATACATATTTAGCTTTTGACAGTCTACTTAGAATTGCTATTTGATCCCTTTAAGTGGAATATAGAATCTTTTTGCTAAATAGGTTCCTTTAGTCTCCCTAGTTTGGCTCACTGGGGCTTACAGAACAATTTTTACTCCTAATCTAGATGTGCTTTGAACTAAACCTCTTGAAGTAAAATATTAATGTATAGGACTTCTAGTTGAAGACGGAATATTTGCATTCATTTCCATCCCTTCCTGAACCCAAATGAAATGATTGTAAAGGATTTAAAAAGTAAAAATCCACAAGGGTAAAGAGAATAGAAAAGGAACAGAACAGTAGACAAAAGGTGTTAAGGAATCTGGATTTCAGAACACGTGGCCCAGAGGTGGGAGCTGAGGAAGCACCACACCCGAAACCCAGGGATGACGTGAAACTCACTCAGAACACTGAGACCTCTGGCCTTCTGCCCTCTCTGAGGTCTCCGAACATTGGCAGCCAGGGTTACAGCTGATGATGCGGCAGGAGATGGGGTGATTCACTTCTGGGGAAACAGATCAGCTCTGGAGAAAGGAACTAATAAAACTGACAATGAGGATCCTCCAATGAGTGCTCCAAGGCCCCGGTCCATCACCCTACAGCAAAGTCCTCCAGTCACAAGCGCCACCCCCACATATAGGTCCGACCGACTGTTAGTGTCTCATCTTAAATATGAACAGAAAGCCAAGGATAATCCCACAGTTTGTCTCTAAAGTGAAAGTGAGACCAAAATAAAATAAGCAGGAAAAAAGAGACAAAATAGACATCTAGGGAAAGAAAGAAAGGAAGAAATAAAAAAAGGAAAGAATGAGCTGGGTGTGTGGCTCACACCTGTAATCCTAGCATTTTGGGAGGCTGAGGCGAGAGGATCACCTGAGGTCAGGGGTTTGAGACCAGCCTGGCCAACGTGGAGAAAACCCGTCTCTACTAAAAATACAAAAAGTTAGCTGGGCTGGTGGTGTGTGCCTGTAATTCCAGCTACTTGGGAGGCTGAGGCAGGAGAATTGCATGAACCTGGGAGGCAGAGGTTGCAGTGAGCCAAGATTGCGCCATTGCACTCCAGGCCAGGTGACAGTGCAAGACTGTGTCTCGGAAAAAAAAAAAACACACACACACACACACAACAAACATTAGCCGGGTGTGGTGGTACATGCCTGTAATCCCAGATACTCAGGAGACTGAGGCAGGATAATCACTTGAACTTGGAAGGCGGAGGTTGCAGTGAGCCAAGATTGCTCCACTGCACTCCAGCCTTGGCAACAGGGCAAGACTCTGTCTCAAAAAAAAAAAAAAAAGAAAGAAAGAACAAACGAATATTGTAATAGTTTCAGAGACAAGAGGCAATTACACTCTTGAAATGCTATTGGATAAATGAATATTCAAAACCAAAAAAATCTCCAGATATTCCCAGTGATAAGGAAAAATAAAATAAAACAAACACAAGAAAAATCTCTGTTTTTAATGTGAGGGGAAAAATCAGTAAGTGGATTGGAAGATGAAGTTGAGGAAATTTCCCAGGAACTAGAACAAACAGAGAGAGATGAAAAATAATAGGCCACGCATGGTGGCTCACACTGGTCATCCTAACACTTTGGAAGGCCGAGGCAGGAGGATCACTGGAGCCCAGGAGTTTGAGACCAGCCTGGGCAACATAATGAGACCCTGTCTCTACAAAACATTAAAAAAATATTAGCCGGGTGTGGTGGCACACTCCTGTAATCCTGGCTGCTCAGGAGGCTGAGGTGAGAGGATGGCTTGAGCCCAGGAGCTTGAGGCTGCAGTGAGATATGACTGCACAACTGTACTCCAGTCTGGGCAACAAAGCAAGACCCTGTCAAAAAAAAAAAAAAAAAAAAAAAAAGGGAAGGAAGGGAGGGAGGGAGGGAGGGAGGGAGGGAAGGGAAGGGAGTTAAAATCAAATCAGCAATTTCAAGGAATTCCAGAGAGAACAAAGAAAGGGCAGAGAATATCAATGAAACAACACAGGAAAACTTCCCACAGCTGAAGCACTGGAAGGGCCTGCAGAGAACTCAGTACAATGTATGAAAAAGACCCATTCTTGTGGTCAGGCGTGGTGGCTCACTCCTGTAGTACTACCACTTTGGGAGGCTGAGGCAGGTAGGTCACATGAGGTCAGGAGTTCGAAACCAGCCTGGCCAACATGGCAAGACCCCGTCTCTACTAAAAATACAAAAATTAGCCAGGCGTGGTGGTTCAAGACCAGGTTGGTCTTGAACTCCTGACCTCAGGTGATCTGCCCGCCTCGGACTCCCAAAGTGCTGGAATTACAGGCATGAGCCACCTGGACCCATTAACTATTTACTAAACACCTCTACCCATATCTTCTAGAGGCAGTGAGTTTATGTTCTCCTTCCCTTCATAAGACAAAGGGCACCAACTCTGTAATTTAAAAGACTATATTGACTTTTAGATTTTTAGAGAAGT
The DNA here is from genome assembly GCF_049350105.2 of Macaca mulatta. Classification (NCBI taxonomy): domain Eukaryota; kingdom Metazoa; phylum Chordata; class Mammalia; order Primates; family Cercopithecidae; genus Macaca; species Macaca mulatta. The sequence continues at coordinate 53,461,651 of NC_133425.1, read as the reverse complement.
GCCACCATGAACCCACAGGGCACTTAATAAGGGTTTTAGAATAACTAAATCTGTGATAACAAAGTAAAGGCCGCCACAGATACACACACACAGCAGTTTGTCTCAATCGATCTGATGTGTGTTAAGTTTGCATTGTCATTATCTACAAGGTAATTTATCTCCATTAAACTGGTCTGTAGGGGATACATGGATGAATGAAATCTGGGTTTCATTGCTTTGTTTATTTACAACGTACCCTTTCTACTGAGATCACCAATTATCAAGAAACTGTTATGGTCGTTGCCTTAAATTGGTTAACTGGGTTTCTGTCTCCAAAAAGGCTTAAATTTAGACAAGTAGAGCCACAGATATAAACCTCTAAAGCTTCTTACTAACTCCTCTGCTAATCTCTGTACTGTCTGATCACTCAGCTACTATTGTTCTCTGCTCATGGAAAAGCACATAAAAAGTGTGGTACTTACCATGACATCTACAGGAAGAACAGTTTTAGGATTCTAGGATTAGTGTTTAAGTGGAACTGGGGATGAGAGAAGAAATTAAATCATCATAGAAATGTTCTCATAAAGCTTAATTTTATGTGAATATTTTTCACCTTGAAAACAAAGTTTAAGGTCATAGTTGCCAGGGAATCTAAATTCCTTATTTTTATTCATATATTTACAGAAAACCTCTAGTTTTTTGTTATGGCTGCCTGAAGGTGTCACACATAGTGAGTCCTAAGACATGCTAAATCTTTAAAAACCCTGTGTAGCCATTCTTAGGGCTTCCTTTTAGCAAGAGAGACATTTTAGTAGTCTGCACACAGAATTGGAGATTAGATTCCTATGGGCATCTTTTAATTTTAATTTTAATTTTTTGAGACAGATCTCATTCTGTCCATCAGGCTGGAGTGGCAGTGGCTCAGTCACACCTCACTGCAGCCTCAAATTCATGGGCTCAGGGCATCCTCTGGACTTAGCCTGCCCAATAGCTAGGACTACAGGTATGCACCACAATGCCCAGCTAATTTTTAGAAGCTTTTGTAGAGATGGGATCTCGCTACACTGTGCAGGCTGGTCTGGAACTCCTGGCCTCAAGCAATCCTCGGCCTCCCAGAATTCTGGGATGAGCCACCACACAGGGTCTCCATGATGGCATCTTGATGCTGGTCCTGGATTTCGGCTTTCCGTGTGGTCCTTCTTAAGTCAGTTAAACCACTCTCTGTTTGCTTGATCATAAAAACAAATGAATGTTCATCTGAACAAAACGAGCTTATAGCTTTAATAGAATCTCCAAAATGTATGGCAACTTCAAGGCACTAGACGGAAAATAACAATAATAAAACTTTGGCTTCTTTACAAAGATGCTACAACAATAATTTCTCAGAGTATTTAAAAATTGTTTTGCAAATAATTCTTCTGGCATCCAGGCCAAGCATGGTGGCTCACACCTGTAATCCCAGTACTTTAGAAGGCTGAGGCAGGTGGATCACTTGAGGTCAGGATTTCAAGACCCATCTGGTCAACATGGTGAAATCCCATCTCTACAAAAATACAAAAATTAGCCAGATGTGGTGGTGTGCGCCTGTGGCCCCAGCTACTTGAGAGGCTGAGGCACAAGAATTGCTTGATTCTGGAAGGCAGGGGTTGCAGCGAGCTGAGATTGTGCCACTGCATTCCAGCCTGGGCGGCAGAGTGAGACTCGGTCTCAAAAAACAAAACAAAACAAAACAAAAAAACAAAACAAAAATTCATCTGACATCTGGACTTAATCTAAAAATATATTCTTGAACAATAAGGCCAAAGGGAAAGAAAAGTCTCAATGTTCTCTTATGCATTTATATCATCTGCATATCTCTTTCAGGACTCACCTCCCCTGCTTATAACAGAAAATTGGGCTGTGTGTGTGTGTGTGTGTGTGTGTGTGTGTGTGTGTGTGTAATTCCACAGACTGACAGAATCAGTTTGTAGAATCTCTAATCTTTTTCTATCCATAGAACACTCCTAACACCAAATGTGTGTGGTTTCTTCCCCACACCCATCAATTCTCTGTGACACCAGCTGCATGTCCTACAATTTTTTAAAATTAATTTTTATTTTTTATAGACACAGGATTTTTACTGTGTTGCCCAGGCTGGTCTCAAACTCCTGGGCTCAAGCAAGCCTTCCACCTCGGCCTCCCAAAGTGCTGGAATTACAGGTGTGAGCCACCTCATCCAGCCAGCCAGCCAGCCTGCCTGCCTGCCTGCCTGCCTGCCTGCCTGCCTGCCTGCCTGCCTGCCTGCCTGCCTGCCTGCCTGCCTGCCTGCCTGCCTTCCTTCCTTCCTTCCTTCCTTCCTTCCTTCCTTCCTTCCTTCCTTCCTCCCTCCCTCCCTCCCTGCCTCCCTCCTTCCCTCCTTCCCTCCCTCCCTCCCTCCTTCTCTCCCTCCCTCCCTCCTTCCCTTCCTTTCTTCCTCTCTTCCTTGACAGAATCATTGCTCTGTTGCCTCAGGCTGGAATGCAGTGGTACCATCTGGCTCACTGTAACCTCTGCCTCCCGGGTTCAAGAGATTCTCATGCCTCAGCCCCTGGAGTAGCTGGGATTACAGGTGTTCGCCACCACACCTGGCTAATTTGTGCATTTTTAGTAGAGATGGGGTTTCACCTTGTTGGCCAGGCTGGTCTCGAAATCCTGGCCTCAAATGATCTGCCTGCCTTGGCCTCCCAAAGTGCTGGGATTACAGGCGTGAGCCACTGCACTGGGCCTAAATATATTTCTTATATCACAGAATCACAAAGGAAAACAAACTTCTTTTTATAGGTCATTTATTTGTTTTGCTCATAAAAGGGTTATCCCAGGTCACAGTCAAGCTCATGAAATTAATATAAGTAGGTTTCTCAAAACTCAATACCTGAGTGTTTGGGAAAGAAATTGTACCTGTCAGAATGAAATGAAAGTGGATTGGTTGTACAGCCTTGAACCAGCTGCAGGGGTGACACTTCTAATCTGCTTTTCTCATTCTTGTTAACAACCAGATGGAGTGGGGGAGAAAAGAGGGAGGATGGGCTATCTGTGACCAGCTTCCTTAAAGGGTTTGACATGAGAATTTGCACCTGTTGGGTTGAACAGCGCCGTCCAGGCATCTCCGCCCAGGTGGCTGGGTTTCCCAGCAGAACATTGCATTCCAGTGTCTGCAGAGAGCTCACTTCTGTTAGGGTCACCCTCCACCATCCGCCTTCTTCAGCAATCAGGATTCTCATTTAGAAAGCTTGCAAAGCCCTGTGTCCAGGTTGGAGGCAGCCGGGAGGCCACAGGTAGGGAAAGGATGTGTATCTCATGGCTTTGTCTGCTTCTCCCCGCCTGGCTTCAGGTCTGGAACCAGGAGCCCCACAGTGCTGTCTGGGCCACACCCAGGGTGTGGTCCTCTACTGCCCAACCCAACCCAGGGACAGGGTGGAATTCTCCCTCTACCTGGCTACCACCGGCCCCTGGAGGTCCAGCCCCTTCCTGCTCTGGTGGGGAGGGAGTGGGCACAGGTTTGTAAGTGTCTGACAGGGGTGGGTCTCCAGGCCCCTTGCCCTGTCTACTCTTCCCTCATCTCATCTCCTGAGGTGCGGGGAAGTCAAACGCATTTCCTCTGATCTGTTCTCTTTCTCATCTTTGTTTTGACAAAAACCCCACAGCTCTGGGGCAGCCCCTTCCTTTCACAAAACTTTACAGAACCCCCTGTAAGTGTCAGACTCTACCAGTGCCCGGGAGATGTTGGCACACAATATAGAAAAGGATCTCCACCTTTCAGAGGTGACTCTCCCTCACAGAGGAAAACGGAATAAATAATAGGCACAAAAATACATCGACATTTTGTCTGTTGGAAGGTGTTAAGAGCGAAGACTATAAAACAAAAACCAACCAACCAATCAAACAACAGAGTAAGGGGTGTAAAGAGTTTGGGGCAGAGGTGGAAGATGAGGAGTGGGTTGTGATTTTTAACTAAGGAGATCAGGGAGAGTCTCCTTGAGGAACAGGTGCCTGAGCAGGTGTGGAGGGAGAGAGGGAGCCCTGTGGATATCTGGGGAAAGAGTGTCCAAGGTGGAAGAACCCATGCAAAGGCCCTAAGGGTGTCTGGCAGATTTTAGGAGCAGAGCAAAGGTGTCGGGAGGGATAGGAGGTTTGGAGCAGAGAGGGCTTGAGGGCCACTGCAAAACCTTGGTTTTTACTTGAAGCGATATGGGGGCCACAGACGGCTTTGAGCAGATGAGTGATGTGATTGGCTTTGGTTTTAACAGGGTCACTCAGGCTGCTGAGTTGAGATGATTGCAGCGGGTCAAGGACTATCGCAAGAGTCCAGGGAGGGATGGTGGGGACACTGGCGATGGTGAGAAGTGGGCAGATTCTGGATAATATTTGAAGGTAGTGCTGGCAGGAGTCATAACAAGATGCCTGCAGAGTTTGCACGGAGTCACTGAAAGGGTGCAGTTGCTATTAGCTGGGATGAGAAGGCTGAAGGAGAAACCAGATTTGTGGTGAATGAAAATCAAACTTCCAGTGTGGACATCTTGAATGCCCTCTTGGATATCAGGAGTCTAGTTCACTTAATTTTTGTCTCCCTGCTATAAAAATTCTAATTCTTCTCAAGACCATATGGGCTGCAGAGGAGACGCACTGGCTAAAGAACCCAAAGGGTATCATTTCAATAACCTTGCTGGTAACCTGGGTCGGTCCCTGGAAGCTAAAGATCCTGTCCTCTAAGCCTTTTAATTGCTGAACTAATGACTGAATGCCTGCCTTGTTCGACACCACAGCCGCTGCAGGCTCCAGCTAGGAATTGGTGAACCAAGCAGAAAATTCCAGGGCACAGGCTGCTGTGGGCTCCAGTGTAGAAGACTGTGCTCCCGTAGACTGTCCGAGTGGGATGGGCTGCGGGCTGCCATGTTTGTAGTTCCAGCCCTGGTGTGGCTCTGTTCAAACACCTGGGGCCTGCGGAGGGGGCGGTGGAGAGAGTGGGACAGAGACCCTAGCACAGGCCAGGAGGAGGCCCCCAGCTGGCACTGGCGCAGCCCCAGCACCTCCAATGAAGATATTCTTGCTGAACTCCAATCCCCCTCCCCAGGGAGCATCCTGATCTCAGAGACACGAGGCTATGGCTTTCAGGTAAGGGACCTGCACCAGACCTTGCTGATAGGTTTACGCTGACTTTTTTTTTTTTTCTTCCCGAGACTGAGTCTTGCTCTGTCACCCAAAGCTGGAGTGCAATGGTGAGATCTTGGCTCACTGCAATCTCCGCCTCCCGGGTTCAAGCAATTTTCCTGCCTCAGCCTCCCAAGTAATCCTGGGATTACAGGTGCACACCATCATGCCCAGCTAATTTTTGTATTTTTAGTGGAGATGGGGCTTCACCATGCTGGCCAGGCTGGTCTCGAACTCCTGACCTCATGATCCACCCGTCTCAGCCTCCCAAAGTGCTGGGATTACAGGCGTGAGCCACCGCACCCAGCCTACACTGCCTTTAGATCAAGGAAAGAAACTTCTTTTTTTTTGAGATGGATTCTCACTCTGTCACCCAGGCTGGAGTGCAGTGGTGCAATCTTTGCTCACTGCAACCTTCATCTCTCAAGTTCAAGCAATTCTCCTGCCTCAGCCTTCCAAGTAGCTGGGATTACAGGCGTGCACCACCATGCCCAGCTAATCATTGTATTTTTAGTAGAGATGGGGTTTTACCATGTTGGCCAGGCTGGTCTGGAACTCCTGACCTCAAGTGATCTGCCCACCTTGGCCTCCCAAAGTGCTGGGATTATGGGCGTGAGTCACCATGTCCAGCCAAGGAAAGAAACATCTCCAGGGTGGAGTATAGACGTTTTCCTTTAGGCCTTGCAAACACATCTGAAGATTATTCAATTTAGGTATTTCCAGTATTTTCTATACTCTCAGAAGCTCCTGCCAACTGCCTAGATCTGTCTCACTGAGCACCAGGGATTTTGTTTGTTTGTGTTTTATTTTTGGTAGAGGTGGGATCTTACTGTGTTGCCCAGGCTAGTCTTGAACTCCTGGGCTCAAGTGATCCTCCTGTCTCAGCCTCTTAAGGTTCTGGGATTACAGGCTGAGCACCCCATTTTTCTAATGATGAGTGTCTATGCAGCCAGGGCACCAGGGCATCAGAACCCAGCACCATCAGTTCCTGGCAAGGGCCTTGAGCAAGTCACTGGACCAGCCTTTATCTCAGTTTCCTCCTTTGTGAAATGGGCCAACAGTAAGTAGTGATGAGGCGAGGCAGGTGAGGTGCATGGCCCAAGGCCTTCTTGGCAGGAAGTGCCCAATAAAGGGTAGTCAGTGTTCACATTCTGATTGTCTCGTAGTTGAATCTCTGTCAAGTGGTTCAGAATTAATTGAAAATCCTTTTATCTGAAATATTTTTCCCTGATTTGCCTGTGAGTTTCTTTTATATACAGTTCCTTGCACAGAGTAGGTGCTGTATGATATTTATTGATTTATTTATTTACATTATTATTATTATTATTATTATTTTGAGACAGAATTTCACTCTTGTTGCCCAGGTTAGAGTACAATGGTGTGATCTCGGCTCACTGCAACCTCTGCCTCCTGGGTTCAAGTGATTCTCATGCCTCAGCCTCCCGAGTAGCTGGGATTACAGGCTTGCACCACCACGCCTGGCTAATTTTTATATTTTTAGTAGAGACAGGGTTTCATCTTGTTGGCCAAGCTGGTCTTGAACTCCTGTCCCTCAGGTGATCTGCCTGCCTCGGCCTCCCGAAGTGCTGGGCTTACAGGCATGAGCCACTGTGCCCGGCTGCTCAATGATATTTATTTAGAGGACATTGAACACAATTGTGTGGCCTAGGGTTGGGATCTGAACTCTCTCAGTCACAAAACATCTCCTAAACCTCAGTTTTTGGACCTATTAAAATGAGAATAATGGGCTATTATTAGGTTGTTATAATAAGATAATATAATAATGGGTTGTTATGGGATGAAAAGAGAAAGCAAACGACAGGGGCTTTGAGTCAATGCCCAGGTTGTTAGTCTGACTGCACAGTGTTACTGAGTCACGAAATTGAATTATTGAATTATTATTGAATTATGTTTGCTGCTATGGTTGTTCTCATTGTTGATACAATGGTGGGAGCCCGAGGCTGGCCTTGGATGTGAGTTGTTGAGTGTTTCCCGCTCTGCTGCACTGGACTGCATGAATTATTTACAACTTTGTTATCTAGTTCTACTTGATGGATTGATTTCTTCACTCCATAAATATGCAGTGAATGTCCACTCCATACCGTTCCAGACACAGGGAGCTCTGACCCTGGTCCAGCCAGCACATTTCTGACCCCCTGCAGCTTGCATTCCAGGTGGGGGAGGCAGTTTGTGAACAAGATCATTTCAGACGCGCTAAGAAGCATGAGGAGATTTTTTTTTTTTTTTTTTGAGACGGAGTCTTGCTCTGTTGCCCAGGCTGGACTGCAGTGGCACGATCTCAGCTCACTGCAACCTCCACCTCCCAGGTTCAAGCAATTCTCCTGCCTCAGCCTCTCGAGTAGGTGGGACCTATTACAGGTGCGCGCCACCATGCCTGGCTAAGGAAGCATGAGGAGATTCAAACTCAGGAAGAAGGCAGGAGATGGCCGGTGGGGGTGGTCAGGGAAGGCCTCTCTGAGGAAGTGACATTTTTAAGGCCTAAGGGTAGAAAGACAGGAGCCACCCTTGAGAATAGGGGAGGAGGTGGGGATGGGGGCTGTGTAGTGGGGTGGATGGGGTGTCCCCAACAGGGGGACAGCCAGAGCCAAGACCTTGAAATGGGGAGGGCCTGGCATGCGACAGACGCAAGAGACTTGTGCAGCTTGAGAGCTGGAACTGAGGGCAGCGCGCATTTGAGAGGCTGATGGCAAATACTGTAGGGTCTCATGGGTGATGGGAAAGAGTTTGGGTTTCATTCTGGGTTTTGTTGTTGTCGTTGTTTTTGTTTTTGAGACAGAGTCTTGCTCTGTTGCCCAGGCTGGACTGCAGTGGCACGATCTCAGCTCACTGCAACCTCCACCTTCTGGCTTCAAACAATTCTCCTGCCTCAGTCTCCCAAGAAGCTGGGTTTACAGGCACGTGCCACCACGCCCGGCTAACTTTTTGTATTTTTAGTGGAGATGGAGTTTCACCATGTTGCCCAGGCTGGTCTTGAACTCCTGGCCTCAAGCGATCCACCCACCTCAACCTCCCAAAGTGCTGGGATTACAGGCGTGAGCCACTGCTCCTGGCCTGGGTTTCATTTTAATGTAACAGGGAACTTTAGGAGGGTGGCAGCTCTTCTGGGTGTTTTATGGATCACTTCTCTACCTCCTTCAGGTCTCAGATACCCCTTTCAGCAGGGCCTTCCTCGACCACCCTACTAGAAATGACAACTCCCTACTTAAAGAGCTGGAAAAAATTCAGCCACCCATCCCTCCATGTCCTCCTTTGAATTATTTTTCTCCACCACTCTTATGGTCCTCTACCACACTCTAAATTTCACTCTTTCATTTTTGTCTATTGTTCTCTCTCTGCCGATAATGCAAGGTCCAGCAAGGGCTAGAACAGCGCTGCCCAGAGTAGGTGTGCAAATATTTGCAGAAGGAGAGACTGGAGAACATGACAGGGTTGAAGTTGTGCCTTCACAAGGTCCCTCTGGTTGCCTGGTGGAGGAGGATTGCCAGAAGGCCAGAGTGTGGACACAGGAAGCCTAGTATCCGCTAGTGAGGAGGCTTCCAAAGACATCTGAGACAAATGTGGGAGGTGGCCAGGTTTGACATTGTCTTGCATGTAGGACCCACTTGACTTGGTGACAGCTGGGGTGAGGAGGGAGAGAACCTGTGCTAGGTTTATTTTAACTTTTGTTTTTGAGACGGAGTTTCGCTCTTGTTGCCCAGGCTGGAGTGCAGTGGTGAGATCTCGGCTCGCCGCCACCTCTGCCTCCTGGGTTCAAGTGATTCTCCTGCCTCAGCCTCCTGAGTAGCTGGGATTACAGGCATGCACCACCATGCCCGGCTAATTTTGTATTTTTAGTAGAGATGGGGTTTCCCCATGTTGGTCAGGCTGGTCTCAAATCCCTGACCTCAGGTGATCCACCCGCCTCAGCCTCCCAAAGTGCTGGGATTACAGGCGTGAGCCAGCGCGCCCGGCCTTTAACTTTTATTTTTTAGAGACAGGGTCTTGCTATGTTGCCCTAGCTGGTCTTGACTCCTGGGCTCAAGGATCCTTCCTAGTAGCTGGAATTATAGGACGAGCCACTGTGTCTGGCAAGCTAGGTTTTTGTTTGTTTTTGAGACAGAGTCTCTCTCTGTCACTTAGGCTGGAGTGCAGTGGCTCGATCTCAGCTCACTGCAACCTACACCTCCCAGGTTCAAGTGATATTCCTGCCTCAACCTCCCGAGTAGCTGGAATTACAGGTGCGTGCCACCACACCTGGTTAATTTTTGTATTGTTAGTAGAAACGAGGTTTTACTATGTTGGCCAGGCTGGTCTTGAACTAACCTCAGGTGATCCACCTGCCTTGGCCTCCCAAAGTGCTAGGATTACAGGTGTGAGCCACCTCGGCTGGCTAAGCTAGGTTTTTTGACTAGAGCAACTGCGGCCATTTACTGAGACTGGGAAGGCTGGGGAGGAATGGGCCAGTGAGGGGACAATCCAATTTGAGGAGTCAGTTCCAGGAGTCTATTAGGCAGCGGAGAGTGGAGCTGTCAATGGAAGTGGATGGTGATGAACAGGAAAATGCTTAAAATAGTGGAGAAGCTGTCAAATTGACAACTACGAGTTGCTCAAGGATGATGGAATTTTAGATCCAGGGGGAAAAAATACACTAAAACTTAGATTTAAGTTCAGATAAATAAACCTGATACGTTTATTACATTCAAATGTAAAGCAATGAATAATAATATTAGCCAAAATGCCTGTATTTTCAAGTCATAGGAAGTGCTTTAGGATAAATTTCAATGAAATTTAAAATAAAATGAAGGGAACGATGATGGGTGAGGTCTCCAATTTATAGAAATTTTTTGAGGGGGTGTTTGAGTTACAGAGACATTTATAAATAATCTTTATTATTATTATTATTGAGACATGGTCTTACTCTGTCACCCAGGCTGGAGTGCAGTGGCATGATCATGGCTCACTGTAGCCTCCACCTCCCAATCCCAAGTGATCTTCCCACATTAGCCTCCCAAGTATCTGGGACCACAGGTGTGCATCACCATGCCTGGAATTTGTTTTCTCCATTTTGTAGAGACGGGGTCTCCCTATGTTGCCCAGGCTAGTCTTGAACTCCTGAGCTCAAAGGATCTTCCTGCCTTGGTCTCCGCAAAGTACTGGGATTACAGGCTTGAGCCACTGTGCCCAGCTAATCCTTATTATTTTAGGGGAGGGATATCATCACCCCAAATATGGTTTATTTTTAATTTTTTTAGAGACAGGGTCTCCCTCTGTCACCCAGGCTGAAGTGCAGTGGCTTGATCATAACTCACTGCAGCCTTGACCTCCTGGCCTCAAGTAATCCTCGCACCTCAGCCTCCCCAAGTGCTGATGTTACAGTGTTACTGGCATGAGCCACTGTGCCCAGCCTCACAATAAGGGTTCTTTAACAGAATGCTATTCTTAGTTTTAGTAAGAGGTCCTGTGTATCTCCCCACTAATCCCCCACTCTGCACCTTGCTAGTCAGGCCTTCCCAACGTTTCCCAGGGGTCATTTCATCCACGTCATCTTTCCACCAAAAGCGTAACGCAGCTCCACACGGCGGTGCCTTTTTGTTGTTTGATTTCCACACACAGAAACGCTACAGATTTTTATGGGATAGGATTTGTGGTGACTCTAAGGTGCAGGAGTGGTTCAGGAAGCAAAGATGACAAGGGCAAAACCCGTGAAGAAATGGATTAAGCAAAGCTATGATCAAGCATAACCCTGATGGTCGTCTTAGAAGCATTTTGCTTTTTGGAAAATGGAAGCTGCAACACCACAGCAATTTCAGCTCGTTTTTTCCTCCCGGGGAAGTCCCAAAGCAATATTTTCCACCTAAAGATTTTCCTTTCCCTGTGAAAATGATTTGCTGATGGCTCCTGTTTCCCACTCGGGGCTGTGCTTTCCGAACACCGTCTTGTCTACACGTGCTTGGTAATAGATGTGTATGAAGCCGCGCCTTTGAGAAAAATTGCTGCAGACAAGAGCAGGCCGGGCTGTAACCAGGTGGCTGTGTCTGGAACTCCCGGGATGTGTTTAGTATTCCATGTGTGTCATCCTCAAAAATTGCGTGGCTGCGAGGACCCAGCCAGGGCTGCCACTAGTATATGCTGTGCAGTTTGCAGGGTGCATGAATTCTGAATCTTAGAGGCTGCCTGGAGGCGGTTTGTAGCTGAACCATCCGCTGCTCTTGCAGGTGAATTCGAGTTTAATTCCATCCCCGGCTGCGAGGCTTGGGAGGCGGCTTGTTCCCTGCATTTTTCTCTTTGTTCTTTGGCAGCAGATTTGCTTGCATTGTGTGGTTTGGTGCAGAAAACAGTTGCTCCTTCAGAAGATGAAAGGTGATTCTGCACTCTTGATGGATTTAAGCTGTGCTATGCTTCCTCCTCATCTTATATTTTTTCCCCTAACCCCAGCTCCTTGACCCTGGTTCAGCAAGCCAGTGTGGTTTCAAGCCAGTGTGGCCCACCAGGAGTTAGCTGACCTGGGTCTGGGCTGGGCTCTGCCAAGGCCACTCTGTATGGCTCTCCACCTGAGCCTCAGCGTCCCATCCACACAGCAAGCAAGTTCACCATCACCTCCACTGCCTTTACACGGTGAGGTTGGCTCTGCCCGTGTGGATGTTCTGAGACAGGGGGTTTTCCGTGCACTGTTAAAGACCCAATTCCCAAGGCCTTGTCTAGGAGCAGGACCAACCCCTCCAATTATGAAGACTAATGGGGAAAACAGACACACCCTCATCCCTGCACATCCCTGAAGACACGTGTCTGCCCACACCTGCCCAGAACAAATGCTGGGAAAATGAAAATGTCAGTTAAATGGTTGCTATGGCAACCTAGTCTCATTTGGCTTCTACATTTTCTTTCTTTCTTTTTTCTTTTCTTTTTTTTTTTTTGACCGAGTCTCGCTTTGTCACCCATGTTGGAGTGCAGTGGCATGATCTTGGCTCACTGCAACCTCTCCCTCCCGGGTTCAAGCGATTCTCCTGCCTCAGTCTCCTGAATAGCTGGGATTACAGGCTCGCACCACTACACCTGGCTAATTTTTGTGTTTTTAGTAGAGGTGGGGTTTCGCCATGTTGCCGAGGCTGGTCTCGAACTCCTGGGCTCAAGCGATCCACCCATCTTGGCCTCCCAATGTACTGGGATTATAGGCGTGAGCCACCACCTGGCCCTGCTGCTACCTTGTCAGTGTTGTAATGTTTTTCTCTATTGAGTTGATTGAATTCCTTGGTTTTTGCCCTCACTCCCCAACTCTGTCACCGTTGCAAAACACATACACACACACACCACTATACACACTGGTTTCTAAAGACTAGCAGAGCCTCTGATGCATCTTTAAAGGACTGAGATGAGTCAGGGGATAGTAGCTTATACCTGTAATCTCAACACTTTGGGAGACCAAAGCAGAAGGATCACTTTATACCAGGAGTTTGAGACCAGCCTGGGCTACACCACAAGACCCTATCTCTACAAAAAAGTTTTAGAAGTTAGCAGGTTATGATGGTGTGTGCCTGTAGTCTCAGCTACTCAGGAGGCTGAGGTGGGAGGATTGCATTAGCCCAGGATTTCGAGGCTGCAGTGAGTTACGGTGGCACCACTACACACCAGCCTGGGCAACAGAGCAAGACCCTGTCTCAAAAAAAATAAGAACAAAAATACATAAAGGGCTGAGATGGCCCATAAAGGGCTGAGAAAGCCAGGAGAATGGTTTTGGAGCAAGAGGGTACATTTCTGTTTTCTTTTTGTGCCTTTTGGGGTAGTTCACTTAGACAGAGGGAATTTGCAGTCTGAGACCAGAAAATCTCTACCATTCATTCCCTTTTTGACCTTGCTTGGGCTGCTCAACTTCTGCCCAGAGGCTTAGCTCTTCATCAGGAGAAAATAATGCTCTTAGCTCCACCAAGCTGATATAGGCCAAGGAGAAAATGCCTGCACTGGCCAGGCACAGTGGCTCAAACCTGTAATGCCAGCGCTGTGACAGGCTGAGGTGGGAGGATCTCTTGAGCCCAGGGGTTCAAGACCAGACTGGGCAACACAGTGAAACCCTGTTTCTACCAAAAATACAAAAATTAGCCGGGCATGGTGGAATGCCTGTAGTCCCACCTACTTGGGAGCCTGAGGTGGAAGGATCGCTAGACCCCAGGAAGGTCAAGGCTTCAGTGAGCCCATGATCTTGCTACTGCATTCCAGCCTGGGCGACAGAGGCCCTGATTCAAAACAAAGAAAGCAGAAAATTCTCATGTCAACCTTTGAGTTCCCTGAGAAGTGCAACCTGAATGCCAGCTTCAGGCTGGCGACTGGGTTTCACTCTGGAATCTAGTGTGTTCTGGGTTGGAAGTGAGGGCCTGGAGAGAGGTGCCCAAGCTGGAATGGAGTTTTTGTTTCTGAGATGGAGTCTCACTCTGTCGTCCAGGCTAGAGTGCAGTGGCGTGCTCACGGCTCACTGCAACCTCTGCCTCCTGGGTTCAAGTCATTTTCATGCCTTAGCCTCCTGAGTAGCTAGGGTTACAGGTACACGCCACCACATCTGGCTAATTTTTATGTTTTTAGTAGAGACAGTGTTTCTCCATTTTGGCCAGGCTGGTCTTGAACTCCTGACCTCAAGAGATCTGCCTGCCTCGGCTTCCCAAAGTGTTGGGATTACAGGCATGAACTATGGCGCCCGGGCTGGAATAGAGCTTTGTTAGCCATAAAACTTTGGGTGAATCACTCAAAACTTTGGGTGAATCACTTTCCTTATTGGGTTGTTCTGTAACCTAATAAAATACCATAGAAAATGCTAATATGTAATAAGTACCCAGTGGATGTTAACTCCTATTATATTAATATTGGTCACTACAGGAAATCCACAAAGGAAAATTGCACTATCAAATTATCATAGTGCTTTAGTTTTCCATACTCACATCTTTGCTGCTTTCTGAAATGCATTCCAGTTTCATCTTTTAGAGCAGGCTGAGATACAAGAAACACACGTTCATTTTTTTTCTCCCTGGTGATCAATGAGCTGATTGGATTTTCCTATTTTCCATTTTGTTTCCAAATAAGTCGTTCGCTAGTTTCTGTTGCCAAAACTTTCTGATGAAATCGTCTATCACTGACTCTTCAAATATTGGTGCTATTGTGCCTTCGGGGAAGAGGCAGCATCTCTCCCATGACTGTACCTAGAACAAAAGAGAGAACCCGCCTCTGTTCTTACTCACGGAAGGAGGGGCCTGAAGGGAGCCAGTCTTAGCAAAGAGGAAAGCACGAGAAAGCAGCTTTTCTGTTGCATTTTGTTTTCCTCCTGAATACCATGTCTAAGGATCTCCCTCTGTTTCTCAGATCTACCTCCTTGGGAAAGGGCATTGGCAGCAGTGATGGCAAAGGTTTGAGCATAGCTCATGAATGACTGCCTCTGCAGAGTCGCATGCAGTGGAGACACCAATAGGTAACACCCAGTCTAGATGGCACCTAAAGGTATTTTTGCAGGGCACAGTGGCTCATGCCTGTAATCCCAACACTTTGAGAGGCTGAGGTGAGGGGATCGGTTGAGGTCAGGAGTTTAAGACCAACCTGGGCAACACAGTGAGACCCGGTCTCTACAAAAATAAAAAATAAAAAATAAATTGGCTGGGCTTGTGACGTGTGCCTGTAATCCCAGCTATTCAGGAGGCTGAGGTGGGCGGATTGCTTGAGCCCAGGGGGTTGAGGCTACAGTGAGTCATAATGGTACCACTGCACTGCAGCCTGGGCAACAGAGCGAGAACCTGTCTCTAAAAATAATAAAAATAAAATAAAATAATAGATAAATACAATTTAAAGGTATTTTTATTTTACAGATACTTCAGAATTTTAACACTTTGAAAAAAAGGATCAAGGTAAAGAGTTTACTGAATAATGAATGAATTGTATAATGTGCAAAACTTTTGCGATATATATTTTTTTAATGTTCAAAAAATGTCAGGGAGTGCAGTTTGCTCAGGGACAAACCAATGTTTCCCAGTCTAGAATAGTTAAGACCAGGAGAGCTCCACTAAGAAACAGTACTGGGAGATTATTTTCACAGATGGTAACCTTTTGCAATTTTTCATCAAATAATTTATTTGATAATGTGTTGCTAAGCTATAGTATGTATATTACTTTAAAAGTAGATGCCTTCCTGGGGCGCCGTGGCTCGCGCCTGTAATCCCAGCACTTTGGGAGGCCGAGGCAGGCGGATCACGAGGTCAGGAGATCGAGACCATCCAGGCTAACACAGTGAAACCCTGTCTCTACTAAAAATACAAAAAAATTAGCCGGGCATGGTGGCACGCGCCTGTAATTCCAGCTACTCAGGAGGCTGAGGCAGGAGAATCGCTTGAACCCGGGAGGTGGAGGTTACAGTGAGCCGAGACCATGCCATTGCACTCCAGCCTGGTGGAGAGCAAGACTCAGTCTCACAAAAAAAAAAAAAAAAAAGTAAATGCATTCCTATTGAATATCATTAAGTATATGCAGGAGGTATGATACCACTTTTTAAAATGCTACTGATACTCCCTAGGTCTGATCCCCAAGCTCCCTTAGAGAGGTGGCCATAAATTCCTCTTCAGTAATTTTAGGGCCCCTCCCCCTCCCAGGTGTCGTGTCACCACGATGGGAAACTCACCCAAAGTTGGGGGTAGGGGCCCTGCATTTCCATGCCATGGTCTCTGATACTGGGAGTCCTGATCTCTGGGTCCTGGGAGTCTGTGGGGGCTGCTTCCAGGTACAGTGTGCTTGAGACAGGAGCTGGGTGCAGCCGGAAGCCCCTCTGAGCTCAGCCCTGCCCAGCTGCCTCAGTGGAGAGCACACCCCTGCTCCCCAGTACAGGGCTCATCCCTGTGGGAGGGAATCTCCCCTCGGGCGCTGAGATCCACATCTCCAGAGTGCTGTGGTTAGCTATGCTCAGGGATTAGGGGAAGGGGTCCTGGTGAAGTTAATGGGGAGACTGAAGGCCCCCAAGCTTCCCTTTGGTGCTGTCACTACTTACCTCCACCCTGTAACTACATCTTATACAAGATGGGAAGGGGCAGCCACTGTCCCCTCTGCCCCCCTGGCACCCTGGGTGCATATATATATATCTAGGCAGAGTCTTGCTTTGTCACCCAGGCTGCAATGCAGTGGTATGACCTTGGTTCACTGCAACCTCCACCTCCCAGGTTTTAGCGGTTCTTCTGCCTCAGCCTCCTGAGTAGCTGGGATTACAGGCACACACCACCACACCTGGCTAATTTTTGTATTTTTAGGAGAGATGGGGTTTCCCCATGTTGGCCAGGCTGTTCTTGAACTCCTGACCTCAGGTGATCCACTCGCCTCGGCCTCCCAAAGTGCTGGGATTACAGGCATGAGCCACCAAGCCTGACCGGCTTATATATTTTTAATAAAAGAAAGGAAGAGCCAATCCAACATGATCCTGCAAACATCTCTCTTTTAAAATACCTTTACCTAAATATCAGTAGGGATGTCTGAAACTGGGAGTGAGGAGTAGGAGCCTCTGTTTTTAAAGAAACGCGCCTGACTTCTGAAATTAGTTGAAATTAAAAAATCTCTGTGGCAAGAAGACATCAAAGGGTCTTGCTACCTGAAAAGGGTGTGTGTGTGTTGGGGAAAGGGCAGTATGCTGGGAGAAAAAAAAATTCACCTTGCGACCAGGCACGGTGGTTCACACCTGTAATCCTAGCACTTTGGGAAGCCAAGGTG
Source organism: Macaca mulatta (assembly GCF_049350105.2). Lineage (NCBI taxonomy): Eukaryota > Metazoa > Chordata > Mammalia > Primates > Cercopithecidae > Macaca > Macaca mulatta. The sequence continues at coordinate 53,444,788 of NC_133425.1, read as the reverse complement.
GGCAGATCACCTGAGGTTAGAAGTTGTAGACCAGCCTGGCCAACATAGTGAAACCTTGTCCTTACTAAAAATACAAAAATTAGCCGGATATGATGGCGCATTCCAGCTACTTGGGAGGCTGAGGCATGAGAATCACTTGAACCTGGGAGGTAGAGATTGCAGTGAGCCAAGATTGTGCCAATGCATTCTATCCTGGGTGAGACTTTGTCAAAAAAAAAAAAAAAGGCCTGGCGCAGTGGCTCATGCCTGTAATCCCAGCACTCAGGGAGGCTAAGGTGGGAGGATCACCGGAGGTCAGGAGTTTGAGACCAACCTGGACAACATGGTGAAACCCGTCTCTACTAAAAATACAAAAATTAGATGGGCGTGATGGTGCATGCCTGTAGTCCCAGCTACTTGGGAGGCTGAGGCAGGAGAATGGCTTGTACCCAGGAGGCGGATGTTGCAGTGAGCCAAGATTGCGCCACTGCACTCCAGCCCGGGTGACAGAACAAGACTCCGTCTCAAAAAAAAAAAAAAAAAAAAAAAAAAAAAAAATCACCTTACAATAAGTTATCCTGCCACAAATGTTTCTGTTTAATTCATTTTGTATCCTACCCTTTCCCCTCAACCTCCAAAGAAATCATGAGGGATCCAGTTTATAGTTGTGCTGTTGGTTGCTTGAATCCTAAATCTTGGAGTACAAACTGATCAGGGTTCCCAGGTCTACCTGGTGAAGGGCAACCCAAGGTGTCTGTGGGGCCCAAGGAAAGTCAAGGCCCTCGTTGTTCACCAGCTGTATCCATGGAGGGCTTGTCAGACATGTGGAATCTCAAGACCCACTAAAGCTTAAGCTGTATTTCTTTCTTTTCTTTTTTTCCTGTTGCCAAGCAGTGGTATGATCATGGCTCACAGTAGCCTGGACCTCCTGGGTTCAAGCGATCCTCCTGGTTCAGCCTCCTGAGTAGCTGGGACTACAGGCACACACCACCATGCCTTGCTAATTAAAAACCAATATTTCTGTATAGAGACCGGGGTCTTGTGCCCACATCGCCCAGGCTGGTCTCAAACTCCTAGCCTCAAGTGATCCTCCCGCCTCAGCCTCCTAAAATGTTGGGATTACAGGCATGAGCCGTGGCCTTAAGATGCATTCTAATAACATCCCAGCTGATTCATGTGCACAATGTGGTTTGAGAAGCCCTGCTCTTGGAGAGAAGGGGCTGGGCGGGAGTTGCTATTATTGGAAGAGTCACAAGAGCTTTTGGCTGTGAGAACCCCCTCTGTGGGGTTAGCAAGGTTCGGGCCCCTGGTGTGAGCAGATGTGGTTCTCACTCTAGCGCTGAGTCTCCATGGCGGGGCAGGCTCACCAGCTGAGCAACAGCCCTGCTCACCTGGATGGAACTCCCAGATCTGCTTACTACTTAGACCTTTGTTCTAATTTCATGGTTTCTGCCTTGGGTTGTGTCATCCTGGACTTGCAAGGCTCAAGTGTGGCGTAAGTCACCATCACCAGGGCTGATGAATTTCCCACTCTGGTGACGCCTTAATTGAAGGTGAGGCTCTCCTTTCATTAGCAAGATTCCTACCTCCTGTCTAAACTGTCACCTCAAAGACCTGGGGGGAAAAAGAGGCTGACCTCATAGTGTGGCCTCAGTTACTGTGGCTTTGGTGGTTTCTCTATCAACGTTTCAGGCAAGCCCATGGCATAATTACTCAAGGCCCTGGGAATGCTGGCATCAACGATTTTGTTTCTCAAACCGATGAATAATTATTCTTCTGGCTTTTACTCCTTGCAACTGCTTTACTATAGAAAAAAGCATTTTATTTCAGCCAATTCTCACTACCATCCTTTGGGGGAAGGGTGTTGCTATTATTCCCAGTTTACAGAAAGGAAAACAGTGCTCGCTTTGGCAGTACATATACTAACATTGGAACAATACAGAGAAGATTAGCATGGCCCCTGCGCAAGGACAACATGCAAATTCGTGAAGCGTTCCATATTTTTGCCAGATGTGGTGGTTCACGCCTGTAATCTCAGCACTTTGGGAGGCTGAGGCAGGCGGATCATGAGGTCCGGAGTTCGAGACCAGCCTGGCCACTAAATACAAAAAACTAGCCAGGCGTGGTGGGGGGTGCCTGTAATCTACTAAATACAAAAAATTAGCCAGGTGTGGTAGGGGGTGCCTGTAATCTCAGCTACTCTGGAGGCTGAGGCAGGAGAATTGCTGGAACCCGGGACGGGGAGGTTGCAGAGAGCCGAGATTGCACCATTGCACTCCAGCCTGGGCAATAGAGCAAGACTCCATCTCAAAAAAAAAAAAAAAAAAAAAAAGAAAAGAAAAAAGAAAGGAAAACAGAGGTAAAGTCACTTTTTCAAGGTCACACAGCAAATTAAATGGCGGAGTAGGGACCCAAACCCAGATCTGCCTGTCACCAAAGCCAGTGCTCTCTGTCTTCCTGGGCTATACCTGGACTTTCGAGGACAGAATTCCCTGGTGGAGGCTGTCAATTGTTTTCTTTCAGGTCAAGAAGAAAAGATGGAATGTTTTTTGGAAGATCTTGGTCATCTTTTCTTGCTTCTCCCAGCTCAGGGGAAGCATGTTTCCCAGCTTGCTTTATTCCTCTTCTCTTATGAATGACTTGGCCCCAGAAATGTAGCTCCTCTGCTCCAATGGCTTCTTGGAAGGCCAAAAATTGAGCCTGGGACACTTGCCCACAAGGATTGTGGCCAGCTGGGCAAATACTCGTGGCTGAGTTGCTGTCTGGCCATGACCCTTCCAAGGACAGACGTCAACTCTGCAGCTCTGTGAGATTCCCTTGAGTGGTTGCTTTGATACTGGGGAAGAGGCTGGAGGATTCTTTGATGGACATGACCCTGGGAGGGAAACAGATCGGAGTTCAAGGTCTGCCTATTCAGGGCTGCATGGTGACTTTCCTGAGCCCTAGGTACCTTTGCCTTGGTAAGTTCGTTTTGCCACTAAAAAGAACATTTAAAAAATAGATTTTTGGCCAGGCATGGTGGCTCACACCTGTAATCCCAGCACTTTGGGAGGCTGAGACAGAAGGATCACTTGAGCCCAGAAGTTCAAGACCAGCCTGGGCAACATAGCAAGACCTCATCTCTACTAAATTTTTAAAAAATTAGCCAGATATGGTGGCACATGCCTGTGGTTTCACCTACTCGAGGGGTGAGGTGGGAGGATTGCTTGAGCCCAGGAGGTCGAGGCTGCAGTGAGCCCTGATTGTGCCACTGCACTCCAGCCGGGGCAACAGAGTGAGACCCTGTCTCAAAAAACAAAACAAACAAACAAAAAACAAAGGTTATTCTTAATTTTAAAAAACAAAATAAAAAAAACTAGATTTTCCTGCTATATTGGTATAAAGGTGAAAATGTTAATTTTATATATGAAATCATTATCTTTATCCTAAAAGTTCATTTTTCCCCTTCTGATTTTAAGTGAAATTAAAACATTTTTATGGGTCCTTAAAAGTATTATGGTCTCTAATCACTGTGCCTATTGTACCTTCTGGGGAAGTTGGCCTAGTGTTTGGGTCTGTGGTGACCTTGAGTGAGCTGACTTTTTGGGCCTCAGTTTTCTCATCTGTAAAATGGGTATAGCAACAGCATCTGTTTTAATCCATAGCAAGTGACTAGCAGAGAGGCAGCTTTGTGACTTTTAGTATCTAGTTAGGGCTCAATCAGTAATGCTATTAACACTGCCCTCTCCTGGGGCGTGAGGGGCTTGTATGTGGAGGGGGCTGGGCTTGTAGTGGAGAGGGGCTTAGTGCCTCCTGTGGGGAGTGGGCTGTTCCTCAGGCACTTAACTAAAAGGCCACTAGGGGCCAAGGTTTCTGCTGTCAGCCCTGCTTCCTGCTCCAGCATCATAAAGCATTAGGGCCAGAAGGGTCCTCAGGGCCTGTCCTCTGCCCAGGTCCACCAGAGACGGGATCCATCAGGGTAGAGCTGGGACAAGAACCCAGGCTGGGACCCTGGCCCAGTGCCACCGGGCCCCACCCAGGCTGTCTTCTGAGGTGCCACCCTCAGGTAGATGATGACAAGTAGCTCTCCTTGGCAAGATGTAAACAAGACTTTGCCACAGCCTCCCTCTCTCCCTCCTGCCACCCACGTTGGCTTCTTGGCCTTTCTGCCACTCACAGCATTTCCTCTGGCCACATCTGCACATGGGCCTCCACGTGCAGCACCCAGGGAGGGCCTGGGTTTCAACGGCGGCGCAACCTTGGGCCGAGTCCCCGTCTACCATTGCCTTAGCGGGCAGGTGGCCTCACGTTGGCATCCTCCCCTGAGAAAGGGACCTAAGCACGCTTCGTATCTCACAGGGCAGTTGCAAAGGTGACATTAGATGATGCAGGTAAAGCACTTACACAGGCAGCGGCTCCCTCGTGAGGAGGAAGCAGAGGAGCAGGAGGAGCGCAGAGGGGCTTCTTCCATTCTCTCCTCTGGAGGCTGCTCAGGGAAGAGCCCCCAAGAGGGCCAGGGACCACGCGGCAGGCTGCCCGGGTTACAAATCCCAGCCTGCTCCTTACTGGTGGCATGACTTTGGGGAAGCACTTCACCTTTCTGTGCCTCAGTTTCTTCAGCTGAAAAGAGAGTACAGTAGAACTTCCCTCAAGCGGTTGTTGGGAAAAATAAGTAAGTGAATACGCCTCAGAGGCTTCAATTGGCACCTGGTGTGTAGTTAGTGCTCAGTACAAGGTGAGGTGTTTTTTTCTTCTTGGGACACGCCACAGCTGATAAATCAGCTTTCGTCTTTAGGATGGAACCTTCTAGAACTGGCATGGGGTTCCAGAAATTGGAGTTCTCAGTTTCTTTCTCTCCAAAGTGTGAGAGACACGTGCTGTGCCCGCTGGAGGGTTTGTGGAGTGCAGCCCAGGGAAGTTTCTGACCATCCATGGCCTCGTGGTTGCTTAAGCCCAAGGCGGTGACTTCTAGACCTCAGAAAACAGCCATGGGACAGGGAGGTTGTGGTGTTGAAAATGGTCGTGACGTGTCGCATGGGCAGCATGAGGCTTGGGAGATCGGAAGCTCCAGGAACTCTGAGGGACAGGGAGGAGAAGGGAAGCGATGACAGGTGTTGAGCGTCTCCTCTGTGCCAGGCATGGGCCGGCTCTCTGGCTCTGCTCCAGATTTGTGGAAACTGCCCTGGGTGAACCTCGTTCAGGTGAGTGGGCCAGCGGAAGGTCAGCCAGGGCCCTCAGCTGTCTGGCCTCAGCCCTCGCCATGTCTTCACAGCGGGCAGTGGCCTTGGACACAGAGCCAACCAGACACTGAGATGTGGCCTGTGGCCATGGCCCAAGGAAAGCTACTGGCTGCCAAGTCACTGAAGTGAGACCCTGAGCTCGCTGATGCCAGGCTCCCACCAGCCACAGGCTGTTCACGGCTCTGCTTCCTTTTAGCTTTTCTCTTGTGGGATCACTTTAGTCTGATGTGGACCCTGAATGAGAGACAATGGGGTCCATGCTTTCTGCACGCTACTTTCCTGAAGTGACTCTTGTCACCTGAGTCCTTATTGGCAGCTGGCATAAAATATTAAAGCCTAACTGAGCGTGTGAGCTGCAGAGCCTTCCTAGCAGGCTCTGGTTTCACAGTCCCAAGGCAGCAGCTGCAGGGAGGGTCTGCAGCAGGCCCCAGTGTCCCAGCGCAGCACTGTGTGGAGCAGCGTCAGACGCACTTCTGCTCAGCAGCCACATTCTGGGAGTCCGAGGTCCAGAGTATGACCACAGTGAGAGGTATGTACTCTAGTGGCAGAATATGATCAGGAATCTGACTTTTGGAATCAGAACTGAACTCTACTGTGTGTATCTGTCACCATCAGCAGAACAAACTGGCAGCTTCCTCTATGATGACCAAATCAAAACACTCACGCACACAGGGAAGTGATGGTCGGATACAATTTTCCTGCACCTGTTCTCTTCCTCGCTACCAAGTCTTCTTAATGTGGCATCCCTCTAGAAACTGCCTCCCTCTAGAAACTGAAGGCAAAATCATCACGTAGTTTGTTTTGTTTTGTTTGTTTCTCAAGAGAGAACTGGTATTTTGCATGAAATTTTCAAAAGAGCAGTGGTTCCTAACCCAATATTTTTTAATGTTTAAATTTAAATTTAAACATTTAAAAACTCTAGCAGTTCCACTTCTAGGAATAGCCACTACCACCTGTAAATGAGATAAAAGATCTAGGTACAAGGACATTCTTGGAAGCATGGTGGTCGCAAAAGACTTGAAATAACTCAATTACCTGTTAATTACCTCTCTACCAAGACTTCTTAATGTGGCATCTATAAACCTCCCTCTAGAAACTGAATGCAAAATCATCACATAGTTTTTTGTTTTGCTTTGTTTTGTTTGTTTCTGGAGAGAGAACTGGTTCAATCAGTTGGGTCCACTCTTTGAAAAAAGCACAACCATAGAAGGACAAGTGTGTATGCATGATGTGGAGAGCTTTCCAACAGGGTGAAGTGTGAAAAGCAAAGCACAGGATAGCATGTGAACTGTGCTCTGGGCTCCCATGGTGGGGGAAGCAGGCATTTTGGGGTGTGGGCTTGTATGTGGGGACTATTCTGGGGAAGGACCCTCCAGCTACTGGTGGCAGTGATTCCCTCAGAGGAGGGGCGCAGAGGATGGAGGTTAAAGGTGAGAGGGAGACTTACTTTTCACCATAGTTTGTACTGTTTGAACATATTAAATGAGAAAACAAGCCAGGTGCAGGGGCTAATGCCTGTAATCCCAGCACTTCGGGAGGCCAAGGTGGGTAGATAGCTTGAGTCCAGGAGTTTGAGACTAGCCTGAGCAACATGGCAAAACTCTGTCTCTACAAAAAATGAAAAAAATTAGCCTGTCATGGTGGTGCGCACCTGTAGTCCCCAGCTACTCAGGAGGCTGCAAGGTGGAAGGAGTGTTTGAGACTGGGAGGTCAAGGCTGCAGTGAGCCAAGATCGTGTCACTGCACTCCAGCCTGGGTCACAGAGTGAGACCCTGTCTCAAAACAAAACAAACAAAAAACAAAAAAACAAAAGAAAATAACCTCAGGGTTGTTCTCCAAAGAACCTAAGCAGATAGAGGCATTTGAACGGCAGAGCTGAGGCTGAACGTGGGGCAGCTAATTTGGGTGGGCAGCTGCCACTCTAAATTAGGAAGGCGGCTGAGGTCAAAGCCTGACTCACAGCTGGCCCCACAGTGGCCTCAGGGGTTAAATGGAGTGGCGTCCTCCTGGCATGGTGTTTAACAGCCTGCTGCATGCAAGCTCATATCCTTGTTATAATCACACATACCTATGCTTTCATGAATGGAGCCGAAAGCCCACGTGCAAACCCCATTTTCCCTTCGGGGCTGGGGAGAAGCCAGAGTCTTGGTTTAGCACAGATGCTTGGCATTTGTTGAGGAGGGACAAAGAGAAGGAGCCTGGCCAGTGACTCATGAGGACTGATGGTGGTGTCTCTCCTCCACCTCTCTTAGATGTGGGACTCGCCCCTCAGCAGGTAACAGGAGGCAAGTCCCTCAGGAGGTCATCTGTGTTGCAGAGCGGCCTGGGATTGCCCAAGGGCTGGGCAATCTACCTGCTAGGAGGGCTGGGCTGGGGTGAGTTGTGCTGTAGGCCACATTCCTTGGTCGTTAAGTGCCTTGTTGATATCCATCCATCCATCCATCTCATTGGTTCTGGCCGCAGTGATAGCTGAGTAGGCTTGGGAGGCAGGTTAACTATTTGATGAGAGAGGGCCTGGTCGAGAGGTGCCAATGGTGCTGGCTCACATGGGTCATCCCAGCACTTTGGGATGGATGGGGGGATCACTTACGGCCAGGAGATTGAGACCAACCTGGGAATAGAGCGAGACCCCATCTCTACAAAAAATGTGTAGAAAAAGGGACCGGGGGGCGCAGGGCTGGCCTCCCCACCTTGTTCATTGCACCTACAGGGCCTCAGTAGTGATTTCAGGCAAAGGGCCACATAGAATCTTTTGTTTTTCTGTTTTTGTTTTTGCTTTTCTTTGAGACAGGGTCTTGCTCTGTTACCCAGGGTAGAGTGCAGTTGCGCCATCTTGGTTCACTGCAACTTCCGCCTCCTGTGCTCAGGCAATCTTCCCACCTCAGTCTCCCAAGTAGCTTGAACTACAGGCATGCACCACCATGCCTGGCTAATTTTTGTATTTTTTGTAGGGACAGGGTTTCATTATGTTTCCCAGGCTGGTTGTGAACTCCTGACCTGAAGTGATCCGCCTGCCTTGGCCTCCCAGAGTGCTGGGATTACAGGTGTGAGCCACCACACCTGGCCCTACTTGGAATCTTGTTCTCTGCTGTGAACATCTCATTTTGCCAGAAAGCTCCTGGCCCATCTCTTGTTGGGTGGGCTGAGATGTCTGATCTACCCTCAGCCTACTCACTACAAGCCTGCCTCTAGCTGGTGGTGCAGCCTCAGTGGCTCCCCCAGGGCAGGGAGCCTCACTGGACCAACAGAGGTTCATATGCAGCCATGATCTCCATCTACAAAGCTTGCCTGGAATTAGGCTGACCAACCATTCTGGGAGTTTTCCAGCATGCAGGACTTTCAGTGCCAAGACCAGGACAATCCCAGGCAAAGCTGGATGGTTGATCACCCTCCCTGGAAGCCTGCCACCAGCAGGATGTGCTCTCCCTGCCAGGACTCCACAAGGGCAGGAACCATGCTTTTCTTTCTTTCATAATTGCAGACTTTATTCTCGCAATTTTTCTATAGATTCCTCAAGTATTAACTGTTTAGGCTGGGGGTGGTGGCTCACACCTGTAATCCTAGCACTTTGCAAGACCCAAGAGGGCAGATCATTTGAGGTCAGGAGTTTGAGGCCAGCCTGGCCAACATGGTGAAACCCCGTCTCTATTAATAATACAAAAAAAAAAAAAAAAAAAGTAGCTGGGCGTGGTGGTGCATACCTGTAACCCCAGCTACTCAGGAGGCTGAGGAAGGAGAATCACTTGAACCCGGGGGGCGGAGGTTGCAGTGAGCTGAGATCGCGTCACTGCACTCCAGCCTGGGCAACAGAGCGAGACTCTGTTTCTGAAATTATTTAAGAGTTCGATACATACATAATGCCTCTTAAGCCTTGAATACTTCGCTGTATATTTCCTAAAAACAAGAAATTCTCTTTTACAACTGTGAACCCAAAGTATCTGAGACAGGTCTCAATCGATTTAGAAAGTTTATTTTGCCAAGGTTAAGGACACGCCTGCGACACACCCTCAGGAGGTCCTGAGGACAAGTGCCCAAGGTGGTCAGGGTACAGCTTGCTTGTATACATTTTAGGGAGACATGATGTATCAATCCATACATACAAGATTTACATTGGTTCCATTTGGAAGAGTGGTGCAACTCAAAGCAGGGGCTTCCAGGTCATAGGCTGATTTAAAAATTTTCTGCTTGGTAATTGGTTGAAAGAGTTATTATCAATAGGAAGAAATGTCTGGGTTATGATAAGGGGTTGTAGAGACCATGGCTTTGTCATGCAGATGAAGAATAGATTGTAAATGTTTCTTATCAGACTTAAGCTCTGTGTTGATGTTAATGCTGGTCGACTTTTCCTGAATTCCAAAAGGGAGGAAAGCATAATGAGGCTTGTCCGAACCCTCTTCCATCATAGTCTGAACTAGTTTTTCAAGTTAATGCTGAAATGCCCTTGGCCAAGAGGAGGGGTTTATTCAGATGGTTGGGGGGCCTTAGAATTAATTTTTGGTTTACATAACCAATATACAATGATCACAATCAGGAAATTAACATTGAAACAACACTGCTACCTAATAATCTACAGGCTGTATTGGGATTTTGTCAATTGCTCCAAGAATGTCTTTCATGGCAAAAGGAAATCCAAGCTCTGTGTTGCCTTCAATCTGGAACAGTCTCTGAGTTTTTCTTGTATTTCATGACACTGGCGTTTTATTTATTATTTTATTTTATTTATTTTTTGAGACGGAATCTCACTCTGTTGCCCAGGCTGGAGTGCAATGGCACGATCTCGGCTCACAGCAACCTCCACCTCCTGGATTCAAGCCTTTCTCCTGCCTCAGCCTCCTGAGTAGCTGGGATTACAGGTGCCCGCCGCCACACCCGGCTACTTTTTGTATTTTTAGTAGAGACAGGGTTTCACCATGTTGGGCAGGCTGGTCTCGAACTCCTCAAGTGATCCGCCCACCTCAACCTCCCAAAGTGTTAGGATCACAGGTGTGTCACTGCGCCCAGCCACATTGGCATTTTAAAAGAGGACAGGCCAGTTATTTTGTAGAATGAAAGATACTCCGGTAGGGCTTGGCACAGAACTGGCCCCTAACAAGTGCTCCCATGTATTGAGCACCTACTGTGTTCCAGGATCTTCCTGTACATGATCTCATTCATCTCTTCAACAACCCTTTGAGGGACAAGTGACTTGATTACTTTTGCACAGAAGGAAATGGGCTCAGAGAGGTTAAGAGGCTTGCCTGAGGGTGCTCAGCCCTGAGAGGTGGCTCCAAGTTTAATTCCAGAGCCCATTTTCTTAACGATGTGGCCATTGTGCTTTGGGGAATTTTCTTGTTTTACTTGTAGTTTTTGGTATTTTTTGTTTTTTTTATTTTTGAGACAGGGTCTCACTCTGTCACCCAGGCTGAGTGCAGTGTCTCCACCACAGCTCACGGCAGCCTTGACCTCCCAGGCTCAAGTGATCCTCTCACCTCAGCCTCCGGAATAGCTGGGACTACAGGCATATACCACCATGCCAGGCTAATCTTTATTTTTGGTAGAGACGGGTCTCACTCTGTCATGTAGTCTGGAGTGCAGTAGTGGGAACAAGACTCACTGCAGCCTCGAACTCCTGGGCTCAAGCCATCCTCCCACCTCAGCCTCCCAAAGTGCCGGTACTACAGGCATGAGCCACCATGCCCACACAGATTATTTTTTTTTTAACTTCTGGAATTCTGAGGTCAGCAAAGTGTTGTCATGGTCCTCAGCTATCTCTTACCTATAATAGCACCCCTCCCCGACCATGTACCAGTAGAGATAAGAAGGTTGACCGTACCAGTAGAGATAAGAAGGTTGACCTTTATACTTTCCCCAGGCCTACAAGAAACAGAGTGTGTGTGTGTGTGGGGGGGGGGCATTAGTCTTCAGCACTTAGGAAAGATTGCCAGCAAATGGGCACAGAGGATTGTAGGATGAAAGTTCACCTTTGAGTCTTGAAATCACTGCCTCCTAATTCAAGTCCTTGTTATAGGTTGGGGCAGAAGATGGACTAAGAAACTCTTCCCTATTCTGGTCTCCGTGGTGGTAACTGTAGCTAAAGCAGCAGAGAGTTTTACCTGGTTTCCTTTCTTGCTTCCTGTCCCTGCACAAAGCTACAGCCAGAGACAGAACATCCCTTTACAAAGTCTGGTCATTCTACTCCAGGAAGTCCTCTTGGCCTGAGGCCCAGCCACCTGTCTTCGCTCTCCCAATGTTTCCCCAGCTTCTACCTGGGTCTCAATCTCCCAGGCCACTCTCCTTGTCATACCCAATGGCCAGCCCAGTCTTTTCCCAGGCTTTGGGTTATTTATCTGTGACCCCGTGGTCCTCCTCCTTTTTTTTTTTTTTTTAAAATACAGAGGCTTGCTGTGTCACTCAGGCTGGAGTGCAATGGTGTAATCTTCGCTCACTGCAGCCTCGAACTTCTGGTTCAAGTGATCCTCCTGCCTCAGCCTCCTGAGTAGCTGGGACTATAGGTGTGTGCTACCACACCTGGCTAATTTTTTAAATAAACATTTTTTTTTTTTTGGTAGATGCAGAGTCTTGCTATGTTGTCCAGGCTGGTCTCAAACTCCTGGGCTCAAGTGATACTCCCACCTCAGCCTCCCATAGTGCTGGGATAATAGGCATGAGGCACTGCACCTTACCTGTATTCTCTATTGAATTCATTCATTTATTCATTCAACAAATATCCACGGAGGACCTACGTGGAAGCACTGTGCTAAGCGCTAGAGTCAGCAGGAAACAAGACAAAGTCCTTACCTCTTGTCTTCATGAGAGAAAGACGATTAAGAAGCAAATGATAAATAAACAGGGTAATTGTAGGTTTTGCTAAATGCAACGAAGGAAATAAACCAGGAGGTTAAGGTAGAGAATAACTGGGAACTATCAACTCTAAGATCACTGTGGGCTGGGCGTAGCAGTTCACACCTGTAATGCCAGCACTTGGGAGGCTGAGCTGGGAGGATCACTTGAGTTCAGGAGTTCAAGACGAGCCTGGGCAACATAGCGAGGCCCCATCTCTACAAAGAATAAAAAAATTAGCTGAGTGTTATGGCACGCACCTACAGCCCCAGCTACTCAGGAGGCTGAGATGGGGGATTGCTTGAGCCCAGGGATTCGAGGCTGCAGTGAGCTATGATCACACCACTGCATTGCACTGTAGCCTAGGGTGACAAAGTTAGATCTTGTCTCTCAAAAAATAAAAAAGTCATTCTGAAAAGCTGACAGCTGAGCTGCATGGAGTTCAAGGAATGGCACCCCAGGCAGAGGAAACAGTGAGTGCAAAGGCCTAGTGCCACATTTTAAAGTCAGAAGGTAGCTGGGTGCAATGGCTCATGCCTGTAATCCCAGAACTTTGGCAGGCAAATCACTTGAGGTCAGGAATTCAAGACCAGCCTGGTCAACATCATGAAACCCCATCTCTACTAAAAATACAAAAATGAACCGGGCATGATAGTGCACACTTGTGATTCCAGCTAGGCTGAGGCGTGAGAATCACTTGAACCTGAACCTGAGAGGCACAGATTGCTGTGAGCTGAGATCCCACCACTGCACTCCAGCTGGGCAAGAGTGAGACTCTGTTTCCAAAAAAAAAAAAAGAAAAGAAAAGGCTGGGCATAGTGGCTCATGCCTGTAATCCCAGCCACTTTGGGAGGCCAAGGTGGGTGGATCACCTGAGATCAGGAGTTCGAGACCAGCCTCACCAACATAGTGAAACACCATCTCTACTAAAAATACAAAAAATGAGCTGGGCGTGGTATTGGGTGCCTATAATCCCAGCTACTCAGGAGACTGAGGCAGGAATATCACTTGAACCCAGGAGGCAGAGGTTGGAGTGAGCTGAGATCGTGCCATTGCACTTCAGCCTGGGCAACAAGAGCGAAACTCCATCTCAATAAATAAATAAATAAATAAATAAATAAATAAATAAAAGGGCCGGGTGCGGTGGCTCACACCTGTAATCCCAACACTTTGGGAGGCTGAGGTAGGCAGATCACGAGGTCAGGAGTTCAAGACCAGCCTGACCTTGAGGTGAAACATGATGAAACCCCGTCTCTACAAAAAATACAAAAATTTGCCAGGTGCGGTGGCGGGAACCTGTAATCCCAGCTACTCAGGAGGCTGAGGCAGGAGAATGGCTTGAACCCGGGAGGCGGAGGTTGCAGTGAGCGGAGATCGTGCCATTGCACTCTAGCCTGGGTGACAGAGCGAGACTCCATCTCAATAAATAAATAAATAAATAAAATTAAAAAAAAAAAGAAATAAAGTTTGAAGGTGACAATCTCTCCTTTATATGTTAAGACTTCTCTGACTGCCGTGTGCTGGTGTCCAAACAGGAGGCATCTCGGAGTCCAATCCTCCTGCTTGCGCCAAGTCATGTGCCCCGCTCCTAGGCTCAAGCCATCCTCTTTCCTCAGCCTCCCAAGTAGCTAGCACTACAGGCACATGCTATCGTGCCTGGCTAATATTTTAATTTTTTGTAGAGACAGGGTCTCCCTGTGCTGCCCAGGCTGGTCTTGAGCTCCTAGGCTCAAGTGATCCTCCTATCTCGGCCTCCCAAAGTGCTGGGATTACATGTGTGAGCCACCCTGCCCAGCCAATAGTACGGATTTTGTGGGATCCTTGTGAGCATTCAATGAGAAGACGCTGGACCGTCCTGGAGCTATGTGTGGAGGGGCAGCTAACAGTGGGGCTGTGCCTGTACCTCGCCCCTTCTTGGCTGGGAGCAACTGGAGGAACGGCACCCGCCACACCTGCTACTGTCTCCCCAGACTCCGTGGCTCAGCTGTGAGCTGTGAGGGCCCCCTGGATTCTTGGATTTTCTCCACATTGTTACTGCTCAAATAGCTGGTCTTGTTGTTGGCAGAGAACAGACAGGGGATGAGGAGCTGATATTTGAGGAGGTAAATTTAAGCAGCAGGCTTACAATACATTTTATGAGCTTGGCAGGTATAGCTGAAGTGGGTGTTATCAGTAAATACAGCAATGGCATTGATCACTCTGGGCAAATAGCCTCGAGGGGTTTACAAAGCCTTGGAATGTTCCCACGAGGTCTCCATTTGGAGCCTACATAGTACAGTATGCTGGATCTGGGGTCAAAAGACCTGCCACTCAGCCGGGCTGGTGGTGCACTGAAGATCGCCCGCCTCCAGCAGAAGCTATAATCCCAGCACTTTGGGAGGCCAAGGCAGGAGGATCCCTTGAGCCCAGGAGTTTGAGACCAGACTGGGCAACATAGTGAGATCCAGTCTCTACAAAAAGGTAAATTAGCTGGGCTTGGTAGCACACGCCTGTAATCCCAGCTATTGGAGAGGCTGAGGTGGGAGGATCACTTGAGCCTGGGAGGTCAACACTGCAGTGAGCTGTGATTGTGCCATTGTACTCCAGCCTGGGTGACAGAGCGAGACCCTGTCTCAAAAGAAAATCAAAAAGACCTTCCTCTCATTAGCTGTATGACCATGGCCACGTTAATTAATGGAGCCCACTGTTTCCTTATCAACTGTTTCCCAAGCCCCTCAAGATTGTGTTGGCAAGAAGAAAATGCAACAGTAGACCAGGCATGGGGGCTCATGCCTATAATCCCAGCGCTTTGGGAAGCTGAGGCAGGCAGACCACTTGGGGTCAGGAGTTCGAGACCAGCCTGGCCAACATGGTGAAATTCAATCTCTACTAAAAATAGAGGTGGAGGGTGCAGTGAGCAGAGATCACGCCACTGCACTCCAACCTAGGCAAAAAGAGTGAGACTCCATCTCAAAACATAAAAAAGAAAACAGACAAATAAGAAGGGAAGGAAGGAAGGAAGAAAAAGAAAGAAAGAAAGAGAAAAAAAGAAAGAGAGAGAGAAAGAAAGAAAGACAAGAAAGACAAGAAAGACAGGAAAGAAAGGAAAGAAAGAAAGGAAAGAAAGGAAAGAAAGGAAAGAAAGGAAAGGAAGAAAGGAAGAAAGGAAGAAAGGAAGAAAGGAAGAAAGAAAGAAAGAAAGAAAGAAAGAAAGAAAGAAAGAAAGAAAGAAAGAAAGAAAAGAAAGAAAGAGAGAAAGCGACAATGGCCAGGAGAAGCTTTGTAAGTGATGAAGTGCTGAGCTTCTGTGAGGAGATGGTGATGATGATGTAGTATGAGTTCTAGAATCAGAGGCTGGGTGATTTCTGGCAAGTTGCTTAACCTCTCTGAGCCTCTTATCTGTAAGATGAAGATAAAAGCAATATCAGTCTTATTAAGAAGATTACATGTGGTATATTGAGTTGAATAGTGTTCCCCAAAATTTATATCCACCTGGAACCCTGGGAATATGACCTTATTTGGAACTAGGGCCTTTGCAGAGGTCATACTGGATTAGCGTAGGCCTTAAGTCCAATATGACTGGTGTACTTCTAAGAAGAGGGAGATTTGGACACAGAGACATAGATACACAGAGAAAACACCATGTGCAGATGGAAAAAGACTGCTGTGACATGCCCATAAGCCGAGGTGCACTGAAGACCACCCGCCTCCAGCAGAAGCTGGAAAAGGAAAAGAAGGATTCTCTCCTAGGCCTTCAGGAGGAGTGTGGCCCCGCCAACACCTTGAGTTTGGATTTCTGGCCTCTAGAGCTGTAAAAGAATACAGTCCTTTTTCTTTTACTTTTCTTTCTTCTTTTTTATTTTTATTTTATTTTTTATTTTTTGAGACAGAGTCTCTCTCTGTCACCCAGGCTGGAGTGCAATGGTGCGATCTCAGTTTATTGCAACCACTACCTCCTGGGTTCGAGCAATTCTCCTGCCTCAGCCTGCTGAGTAGCTGGGGCTACAGGCTCCTACCCCCACACCCGGCTAATTTTTATATTTTTAGTAGAGACAGGGTTTTGCCATGTTGGCCAGGCTGCTCTCCAACTCCTGACCTCAGGTGATCTGCCCGCCTCGGCCTCCCAAAGTGGTGGGATTACAGGCATGAGCCACCGCGCCCGGCCAAGAGAATACGTTTCTGTTGTTTTAAGTCATGCAGTTTGTGGCAGTTTGCTACGGCAGCCCCAGGAAATGAATGCATGTGATAATCCAGAAAAAGCGCTCCATGCCATGGTGCCCGGCATGTAGTGAGTGCGAGGGGTTAGCTGTGATTATTATCGTTCTCATTCTTAGTATTATGGTTCAAGGTCGGTTGTGACGGCCACAGATTTGGTCATAGGGAGACCCCTCTAACCTCCCTGGCCTCAAGTCTTGCTGGGGGTGGGGAGGGATGGGTTCCCTGGTCATGGTTTCCCATGAGCTCCTGCCCGGAATGGGTGGCTGTCCTGGTGGCAGTGGCTGACTTCCACGGATCCCTGACGGGAGGGTTCTGTTGAGGTTGGTGGGGGTGCCCTCTACGAGTCCTGGTTGTGGGGAGGGGTGGAGGCTGCTTGGTGTGGCAGCTGCCCAGGGCTGGTTTCTGGAGCACAGCTCAGCAGATGCCTCAGGAACCTGTCTGGCAACAACATTCCTCCGCCACTCAGAGCAGCTGGCTGTCACTCGCAGCCCATTGTGGTTTTGTGAGGCACAGACAAGGAACGTCAGCTGCTTCCCAGCAGGGCCCGTGAGTCACTTCGGCAGTTCTGAGCCCAGAGTTTCCCCTGTGGAGGCCAAAACCCTTGCCTCTCGGCCCAGCTTCTGTCCTGCGACCAAAGGTGGGTCTTCTGAGGCCTTTCTCAAGAGGAAGCCAGGAGGGGCAGGCCCCGGGATCCTGAAGACACACGGGAAGACAGATCCCACCGCACTTCCCTACTTCCTCAGCCTTCTGGGCTTGGGGCAAGGAGTGTCTTTTGGGTTGACACTTTTCAGGCCTCGGTTTTCTCACCTGTGAATGGGGATGTTGTGAGAACTTGATGAACTTTTAGAAGTGACAGCACCCTCCCCTTTCCTCTCCCCAGCATCTCAGGTAGCAGGTCAAATGGTTCAGAGCCGCTGGTAAGAGGATTTGACCACATCCCTTCCTGTGGGTACGTGGATGGCCACTCATTAACATCAGGACCAAGGAGGCCTCAGGAGGAAAAGGGGCAGGACTTCTGAAAACCCTCACCCCAGGTGAAGTTCAAGAATGTAAAAGCCTGTTTGTAGCAGGGATGACCCAGCCAAGTTCATCCTCGAATGGACACCGGGGTCTCCGGGCAGCACTCGCCGCAGGGCACAGACTTAACCCCGGCGCCAAGCACTGCATGTGTGCCTGAGGGGGGGGAGTGGCAGGAAAGGAGTCTGGGGGTGTTTGGGGGTATGTGTAGTGACTCAGAAGAACTTGGTGATCCCACGGACCCAGGCAACTTGGCCATGGGACAAGCCATGGCTGGGTGGAGTTGGCGGGGGGCAGACAGACATTTGCTCCCCTTCCCCCAGGCCCTGAGTGGAGTGTTTAGCAGGAATACCCACTTCACTTATGTTTTTGGAGCCTCCGTTTCCAACATCAGGTGCAGCAGCCGCGTAGGGGCACCCCCAGTCTCCCTGGTGAGGGGACTCAGGCATCAGTGTTGGTCTTGGAGGGCATCCTGGTAGGAGAGTCAGGCCAGGCGTCGATGTGGTCCCAGCTCAGCCAGGTTGGGGGTGATGGGCAGAGAGTCTTGTAAGCAGCCCCTGCGGCTTTGGAAAATGCTTGGAGCAGATCCTAGAAAACACGTAGCGGTGGGGGGGTGCGGTGTGGATCTTGAAGCACAGAGATGTACCTGTGACCTTGAGCTAACAGAAGTAACCCAGAGCTACTCTGGTTACAAATGAGCACAATTCTGCCTCCAGTCAGCCTCCCAGGACCCCCACAGCCTTGGGCACCATTTATCCAGGTGGCTTGTTTGCCACCAGGCTCTGTGCATTGCAGGACTGGTTTGGGCAGAGTTTGTTTCTGTGGATAGAGGCAGGGCTGCTGTGAGAAGTGAAAGGAGGCCACTCCAAGTCCCCAGCCACAACAGACTGCCAGCGTCAGCCTCCAAAGATGGTATCACCCCAGCCAGGACAGGGCCAGGCCTGCGGGTTCTAGAGCATGTGCAGAACTTTGTTTCTGAAACTCCTTCCTATCCAAGGCTGGTTCCAGTTCTAGCCATACTTGAATTTTGCTGAGTTTGAGTATCTGCTGTGTGCTAGGTTTTGTAGTGGATAAAAGAAGGGCAATAATAGGCCAGGCATGGTGGCTCACACCTGTAATCCTAGCATTTTGGGAGGCCGAGGTGGGTGGATTGCTTGAGCTCAGGAGTTCAAGACCAGCCTGGGCAACATGGTGAAACCCCATCTCTACTAAAATACAAACACTTGGGTGTGTTGGTGCATGCCTGTAGTCCCAGCTACTTGGGAGGCTGAGGCAGAAGAACTGCTTGAATCTGGGAGGCAGAGGTTACAGTGAGCTGAGATCGCACCACTGCACTCCAGCCTGGGTGACAGAGCATCTGTCTCAAAAAAAAAAAAAAAAAAAAGAATGACAATAATGGTGGTAGTCCTAATGACAGTGACAGTTTCTTCATCTGTAACATGGGATAATTACAGTACCCGCCTCATATGTGCTGTAAGGATTAAACGGGATAGTAGCATATAGTACCTAGCACATAGTACGTGCTCAATAAATATTACCTGTTAATGAGGAAACTGAGGCTCAGAGAGGTTAAGGGCCTTACCCTAAGTCACACAGCATGGGAGTCTGATTCAGGGACCTCCAATCTAATGTAGGAGACTGACAGTCCCTCACAGTTGTGAATCCAGTGCTAGGTGAGCTAAGGGAAGGGGAGGTGGTCCTAGGGGACTTCTGACTAGGTATCAGGAGTCCCCACGGAGGAGGTGGTCCTTTCATTGAGCCTCACAGGTAAACAGCTGCAGGTGGAGATGTGGGGGTGGGGGTGGGGGCAGAGCATATGGAAAACTCAAGGACCAGAAAGAGGGTGCCTTGGGGGGTCAGTGGGAGAAAAGGCCAGGCAGGGCGGCTGCAGGCAGATGGTGAAGAGCTCTGAGTGCATGCTGAGGAATGGCCCACAGTGACAAGGACCCCACTGACTGTGCCCTTGAGAGGCAGTGTGGTACAGTGGTTCAAGACCTGGACTCTGCAGCCAGCCTGCCCCAGTCAAATCTATAGCAG
Organism: Macaca mulatta; assembly: GCF_049350105.2. Lineage (NCBI taxonomy): Eukaryota > Metazoa > Chordata > Mammalia > Primates > Cercopithecidae > Macaca > Macaca mulatta. The sequence goes on along the minus strand of NC_133425.1, from coordinate 53,425,520 downwards.
GGGGACAGTAGCGGGATGTACAGGAAGAATAAGCAGGGGTGACTGCACAGCTCCAACCCAGTGCCAGGGTAAATCCCTTCACCGCTGCCTACCTGTCTGCCAGGGACTGTGTGGCTTTTATGTCCAGGAGAGCATGGGGTTCCGTCTTCAGGCTGTGACTCTGGAGATGCCTCGAGTCTCCTGAGTCCCCGGGTCTCTTCCCCCTGAAGGCATGTGCTACAGAGGCTGTGAGGATGCCAAGCCCACCTGCGTGATTAGTGCCCAGGTGCAGGGAGTTGCTGGACACATGCAGGATGCCAGGTGGGAGGTTTGCTTCAGAGCATAGGAAATCCTAATTATTGTCATGCAGGTACTCAGCAGGCATGCAGGTTTGACCCCAGGGCTGGGATTCTCAGAAGGTGGTTAGAGTCTCCATTTGTTCACTTAAGACAGGAGCATCCGGTGCCATTTGCCCCAGGAGGTGGGTGTGAAGAGCATAGGACAGGGAGGCGTGGAGGGGGTGGAGTGGTGTGGGGGCAGCGTGTGCTTTCTGGGTTATCTGGAGATTTAGACAGGGACACTGTGCCTCCAAGATCCTCTGAGTTCTCCTTTTCCTTTTTTTTTTTAATTTATTTTTTTTTTATTTTGAGACAAGGCCTTGCTTTGTTGTCCAGGCTGGAGTGGAGTGGTACAATCTTGGCTCACTGCAACCTCCTCCTCCCGGGTTCAAGCGATTCTCCTGCCTCAGCCTCCCGAGTAGCTAGGATCACAGGCGTGCACAACTACGCCTGACTAATTTTTGTATTTTTAGTAGAGATGGGGTTTCACCATGTTGAGCAGGCTGGTCTCAAACTCCTGACCTCAGGTGCTCCACTAGCTTCAGTCTCCCAAAATGTTGGGACTACAGGTGTGAGCCACTGCGCCCGGCCAGGTTTTCCTTTTTCAACAGTAAGTTGCCCAAACAGTACAAGTGGAATGAGCTCCAGCCTCTTATTGGCCAGTTTAGCTAACCTCATGATGGATCCCTTGCACCTGTGCCCCTGGCTCAGCGTTAGGTCTAGGCTGGGGTTACCTCTTGGGCAGCGGCATCTGCCTGTGCCCCCGATTGCCAAGCAGACATGGCCGGACCAGTTGGTGGGGGCCCCTCACGAGCAGCAGGTGTTCCTTACTTACACTTTCTGGAGTGTTAAGATGTTTCTAGGCAACTGAGAGCGCCCTGGCCAGCCTGGTGTTTCGGTGTTTCCAGTCCAGGCTTTGTTTCCAGGCACTTCCTGTCTGAGCAACACCTCACCTCACCCTGACTCACAGGGTCTCTCCCGCTCCGCCTCCAGCAGTTTTCTTGCCACCCTCCCCGCATTCCTCCAGGTCCACACACACCTGCCCTTTGATTCATGGTTCTTTCCTCTCTGAGGAGAGCAAGCACCAGAGGCCAGGGCCCCATCACCTTCGGTCAGCAGCTGGGGCCACCGCCTGCCACTGGGTGTCTTCACACACACCTTTCCTGGGCTCTGGAGGGAGGCTGCTTAGAAGGGGATGATTGGAGAGGGCCTGGATGCTGAGGGCCCTATTCCAGAAGGCAAATCTCAAAGGCAGCTCTGGCCTGACTTTTTTTTTTTTTTTTTAAAGAGATGGGGTCTCGCTCCGTCACCTAGGCTGCACTGCAGTGGTGTGATCATAGCTCACTACAGCCTTGAACTCCTGGGCTCAAGTGATTCTCTGGCCTCAATCTTTTTTTTTTTTGAGACGGAGTCTCACTGTCACCCAGGCTAGAGCACAGTGGCACAATCACAATCTCGGCTCACTGCAACCTATACCTCCCAGGTTCAACTGATTCTCCACAGCCTCCTAAGTAGCTGGGTTTACAAGCATGTGCCATCATGCCTGGCTAATTTTTGCATTTTTAGTAGAGACAGGGTTTCACCATGTTGGCCAGGCTGGTCTTGAACTCCTGACCTTAAATGATCCATCTGTCTCAGCCCCCCAAAGTGGTGGGATTACAGGCGTGAGTCACTCCTCTTGGCCCCACACCTCAGTCTTCTAAGTAGCTGGGACCATAGGTATGCACCACCATGCCCAGCTAATTTTTAAATGTTTTTGTAGAAATGGGGTCTTGCCATGTTGCCCAGGCTGGTCTCAAACTCCTGACCTCAAGTGATCCTCCCTGCTCTGCCTCCCAAACTGCTGGGATTACAGGCGTGAGCCATCGCGCTTGGCCTGACCTCTGAGTAGGTCTCTCTCTCTCCTGTCCTCCTTCCCTCCTTCCTCCTTTCTCTCTTAAACGGCTTTATTGAGATATAATTATCATACCACAACATTCACCTGTTTAAAGTGTACAATCCAATTGTTTTTAGTATATTCACAGAGTTGTACAACTGTCACCATAATCTAACTTTAGGACATTTTATCATGCCCCAAAGAAGCCCCATTCATAGTCACTCCTCATTCTCCCTCCCACCTCCCAGGACCTGGCAACCACTCAATTATTTTCTTTCCATGGAGTTCCTTGGTGATGCAACTGTGAACAGTGAAGCCAGTCCCAGGTGGCTGAGGTGGGATAGTCCTGCCCTTGGATCAGGCTTTCAGCAAGCAGAATCCCAGAGTGGGCCACCCAGCTGGCCCACTCACTTCCTCGTGGCTGTAGCCCTGAGAAGGTCACCAGTCTTCATGTACCCAGGGAGGGGCATGAGACCCAGAACAGGGAGGAAATCTGACCAAGGTCACATCGTGCGTAGAGGACACAGCTCCTGCTGGCAGTACCCACCATCTCCGGCACTCCAAGCTGCCTTCCCATAGCAGCCCCTACACATCCATGGGCCTCCCGCTGGCCTCAGTCTCTCCATCTGTACAATGGGAATAATAACACCTACCACACATGTTGCGGGGATTGAATGAAAGCAAAGGCAATCCTGTGTGTAAAGAGTTTTTCCCGGTGCCTGGCATGAAGCTGTCCCTCAGCCCCTTGCTGAAGTTTAATTAGATTAAATTCCCATCCTGGCATTCAGGGCCCTGCACATTCTGGTTGTCTGGGGTGGATGGAAGTTTGTCCCTCCCCTCCCCTAGAAGGTGGCAGATGGAAGCCACTGGAACCACAGGATGCTTGCTGCTTCCTTTCGGTCACCTGGAAGCTGGTGGTGTCGGCGGGGCAGGTGAGAGGTTGACACTAGTGGCGATGACTCAGCACAGAGAGCTGTGGGAGTCTGGTTAATCAGCAGCGTCAAAACTTCCTGTTGCTGTTTGCAAACAAGGGCCACCCCCGGAGGAGGAGGACCAGAGCTAGGGGAAAGGCTGCGCGTCACAGAACCTCAGCAAAGCAATGCTACAGTCTAAAGGCAGCAGCAGCAGTGGTGCTAAGAGTTCAGCACGTGATCAGCGGCTGTGGCTATGGCTTTCCAGGAGCATGTGGCTTCCCTTATGGCCCCTGTCCCCATCTCCCTACCCAGGAGAAAAAAATTTTTTTTCTCCAGTAGTAGCTGATTGACTTATTGCAAAGGAGCCCCAATGAAGTGCCAGGATGTGAGAGCAGGAATCACGGTGGTGGCACCTGATGAGACTCATCTGTCTAGGACGGGCCAGAGTGTTGAACCGCAGGGTACCGAGGCATTCTAGGACCCACCTCGGAAGATCTCTGGTGGCTTAAGAGCAGGCAGGGATTGGGAGCACTGAGACAGTGCTCTCAGCCCCACCTGGCCTGGCCCAGCAGACAGAAACACTCCCAGCCTGAGCACCTGGCAGAAGAACCAGATACGCCCCTCTGGTGACAGCCATCGCTCAGATATCTTTATACATGCCTCATGCCTCCCAGGAGAACCAGCCAGGGCGAGAATTCCAGATCCGAGAGAAAAACTGTAAATTAGCGTGAAGAGTAGTTCTCGTCAAAAAATGCTGCCAACAGTGTAAATTTGGTACAGGCCTTCTGAGGGGCAATCTGGCAACATGTTTAGAAAGCGAAAAAAAAAATGCTCAGACTCTTTATTCAGAAAGATTTTTTATGAAATTGACAACCTCTCTTCTCCCTTCCCACCCCATACCAGGGAATGAACGGGCTGTGTGGGTGGCAATGGTGACAGCAATGCTGTTTATAAAAGTGACAAAAATGGGAGCTACTCAAATATCAGATCCTATGGAATGGCCAGCTCAGTCAGGGCACAGGCTTTCAGTGGAATATTATGCAGCCATTTAAAATAGTTTTTTGCTGGGTGCAGTGGCTCACAGCTGTCGTTCCAGTACACGGGAGGCTGAGGTGGGAGGATCGCTTCAGCTCAGGAGTTTAAGGCTGCAGTGAGCTCTGATCATGCCACCTCACTCCAGCCTAGGTGAGAGAGCGAGACCCCAAATCTAAATAAGTGAATAAATAAAATACTTCTCAGCCATTTTTATTGAGTACTAGGTGTGCCCCAGACACCGGAACCTCCATTCTGAATGTGATCTTGGCCTTATCCGATGATGTCTGTACTTCAGAAAAATGCAGGCCTTAGGAGGAAAAAGTGACATGGAAAATGCTTATTATAATAATTTTAAAAAACTTTAGAGATGGGGGTCTTGCTATGTTGCCCAGGCTGACCTCAAACTCCTGGGCTTAAGTGATCCTCCCACCTCTGCCTTCCAAGAAGCTGGGCCACAGGCGTGAGCTACCATGCCCAGCACTTACATGATTCAAAGTAAGAAAAGGCAGAGTAAAAAATTCTATCCAGTCTTTGCCTCCCACTATGACTACAGCTTGTGTTTGCAGAAACGCCAATTGTGTGCCAGATGCTGGGCTGAGGGTGCTATGTGCTTGCTCTAATTTACATCTCACCATAACTCAATGGGTTAGACACTACCCCTACTCTCATTTTCACAGGGGGAAACTGAGGCACAGAGGAAGTGACTGAGCCAGTGACTGAGCTCAAACCCAGGTCTACCTGGCCCCAGAACCACCTTTAGCCACTCCTCTATACTGTCATCTCCTTAACACAGAAATGACATGAGCTCATGGTCAGATACTGGAAGGAAAAATCTGGACCAATGACAATAAGTGAAGGGTGGTTTTTGTGTTTTCCCTCTCTCTCTTGATTTCATTAGATTTGTCCAGAAAAAAAAATTTAAGTTCAAAACCAAAAACTGCCACCTAGAATTTGCAGCAGGTGGGGAGAAGTGAATGAGGAAGTGGGGAAAAATGGGAAGGATGTTAATAACGCATGTGCTGGCTTAGAACCCGGAGCTAGAACAATTTAGGAGCAAGGAGGAAAGCGGCAGACCACTTAGTGAGGAGGAGCCCGGAGGCTTCTGGAGGATGGTGACAGGATCCTCGGGCTGGGAGGCGGGCCTGGGGCGGGGCTTATTTGGCCCGTGCTACTCTCAGGGCGGTTATTGCTAAATCTTTTTATTACCTGGTGCTTACGTCCATTATCTCCTCAATGTTTGCATTCCTCTCATTTTTTTTAGACTACAGGAAATGATAAAGGGGAAAAAAACCCACAAAGCCTTGGTTTGCTTTTAGCCTTGGAGTGCTAGGAGGGAGGGAATCTCCGCCAAATTCTTCCTTGAGTCATAAAGAGGTTTTAGGTTCCCGTAAACTGAGAGTTAGGGGAGCACTGTCGAGTTCAGTCATTTTGGCCAATGCAGAAAGGCAGCCACCATTTGAATATTTTAAAGCAAGGTGGTTTTCTTTTTATTTTCTAGTCCCCTTAGAAGGTTTTTTTTTCCCCCTCCCTCCCTCTCTCTTTCTCTCTTTCTTTTCTTTCTTGTTTTGAGACAGGATCTTGCTCTGTTGCCCAGGCTGGAGTACAGTGACATGATCATAGCTCACTGCAGCCTCAAACTCCTGGGCCCAAGCCATCCTCCCACCTCAGCCTCCCGAGTAGCTGGGACCACAGGCCGGTGCCACCGCGGCTGGCTAGTTGTTTTGTAGAGACAGGGTCTCTATATTGTTCAGGCTAGTCTAGAACTCCTGGCCTCAAGCAATCCTCCTGTCTCATGAGCCATTGTGCCTGGCCTGCAAGGTGATTTTCTTGGGGGAAAGATTGCCTTTGTTCTCTGAAAACGGGAGAACTGTTTTCCCCTGTTAATACAGTTTCTAGAAAGGAAGGGAACACAGGGAGCAGGAAGGCGAGAGGGAGATAAAAGAGTGAGAAAAGTACCATTTGTTTAAGTATCACTTGAACACCTACTGCCTGCTGAGCTGGGTCTAGAGTAGACAAGGATGAGAGGAATTTACAGTCCAGTCAAGGGTCATCCAAGACCACCACCTCTCCATGCCCACTGAGGAGCCTGGCTTCCTGAGAGCTTGCAGCTGTAAGCCTTGTGCCAGACCCCCTGAGGTGCTCAGGTTGAGTCGCGTGCCCAAGACCTGCAGTTGGTGACATGCAAAGCTGGAAACCAAATTCATGCTTGTGGCGCTGGGTGCAGGGCCATGCTCTTCGCCTCCACGAGCTCCTCCACAGGGTGTGTGTGTGTGTGTGTGTGTGTGTGTGTGTGTGTGTGTGTATTTTTGATAGTCTTGCTCTGTTGCCCAGGCTGGGTGCAGTGGCATGATCTTTGCTCACTGCAACCTCCACCTCCTGGGTTCAAGCAATTCTCCTGCCTCAGCCTCTTGAGTAGCTGGGATTACAGGCACCGGCCAGCACGTCCGGGTAATTTTTGTGTTTTTAATAGAGATGGGTTTTCGCCATGTTGGCCAGGCTGGTCTCTAACTCCTGACCTCAGGTGATCGCCCGCCTCAGCCTCCCAAAGTGCTGGGATTACAGGCATGAGCCACGGCATCCAGCCTCCTCCGCAGTTCTTTCTGAGATGCTCATGATGAATGATTTCAGAGGTATTGGAAGATTGGAAGATGCAGATTCAAAAAAGCAGCTAATTGGGTCAGGATTACTTAATATGCGGCTCACTCCAGAATGAGTTTCTCCAACTTCAATAAATGTCCTGTTACCCAGAAGCATGAGAGGACACACTTTTCACAGCTGCAGGGCACTCCTTCCTGACCACATGGAAATAATTGCTAAGGAGCCTTCTCTTACTTCCTTTTGGTAGGAATTATCATTACTTTACATGGGAAGAAAGTCTGTTTGGGTACATTTCATGCACCTGTTCTTCCCTTCTGAATTCTACAGGATCTATGGATTTATTCAATGAGCACGTCTGTGATACCAGGCCCTGAGCTGGGGTCAGCTGAGGCTTTCCCTGTGATCAAGTCAGGAAAGGGTCCTGTCCTGAAGGAGCAGATGGTATAGACAGGAATGCCATCATGATCCAGGGTCAGGGATGCTGCAGGGGGTGGGTTGAGCCCACCTGCTGGTGCCTGGTAGGGTCAAGGAAGGTGACCTCTAAGCTTGAAGGAGGGACAAGCAGGTATGGAATTGACCAGGGAAGGGTTAGTGGAGGCAGATGAGAATGGGGTGAAGGAGAGGGGCTTTCCAGGCAGCGAGGACATTTGCAAAGGCTCGGAGAAGACTTGATCTCAGGTTAAATCATTTAAAATGGGAAAATCATGTAAATTTTATCTGTGCTTTACTCTGGGTTGCTATGAGAATCAGATTAAACACAATCTGGCTTTTCATTCCCCTTGTTTCCTTTCTTTTGGGGAGCAGAACTCTCAGGCTCTTGGCCACTTCTCTGACAAATACCTGAGCAGTAAGGGGTTACGGGCCCTTTGAACACAAAGACGGGCCAGGTGTGGTGGCTCACGCTTGTAATCCGAGCACTTTGGGAGGCTGAGGCGGGCAGATCACCTGAGGTCAGGAGTTCAAGATCAGCCTGGCCAACATGGCAAAACCCTGTCTCTACTAAAAATACAAAAATTAGCCGAGCGTGGTGGCGCATGCCTGTAATCCCAGCCACTCAGGAGGCTGAGGCAGGAGAATCCCTTGAACCCAGGAGGCAGAGATTTCAGTGAGCTGAGATTGCGCCACTGCACTCCAGCCTGGGTGACAGAGTAGAGACTCTGTTTCAAACCACAACAACAACAACAAAAAAGTCTATGGACATACCACCGTGAACGCACCTGATCTTGTCTGAACACAAAGATGGCGCTGCTAGGCCCTGCCTGGGGATGGGGTGGATGTGGATGTGGAATTACAGTGTTCTGGATACTGTCTTTTGTCTGGCCTTCCCTGAGACAGCTGTGCCTCTGCCAGAGGTAGGCAAGAAGGGTTAAGGCTGAGGCTGAACCCAAGAGTCCTCCCTCAAGGGTTTAGGACTTCAGTGTTGGGATGGCTAGGTTTCAGCAAAATTTCCACCTTCCCTGCGGCCAGGAAAGTTGGCAGCCTCCTATGTAAATCATCAGCGAAGTTTCTGGGTTAGAAATGACCTTGGAGTCGGTATGTAGTTCCTGGTGACATTGTACATTCTTAAATTCCAACAACTGGGATGGGCATGGTATGGTGGCTCATGCAAATAATCCCAGCACTTTGGGAGGCTGAAGCAGAATGATCGCTTGAGGCTAAGATTCTGAGACCAGCCAGGGCGACAGAGCTAGACCCGGACTCCACACAATATTTTTTTTAAAAAATTGAGTCATGCCGGGTACGGTGGCTCATGCCTTCAATCCCAACACTTTGGGAGGCCGAGGCGGGCGGATCACTTGAGGTCAGCAGTTTGAGACCAGCCTGGCCAGCATGGTGAAACCCTGTCTCTACTAAAAATATAAAATATTAGCTAGGTGTGGTGGTCTGTGCCTGTAATCCCACTGCACTCCAGCTTGAATGACAGAGCGAGACTCCGTCTCAAAAAAAAAAAAAAAAAAAAAAAATTGAGTCAGGCACAGTAATTCACATCTTCACATCTGTAATCCCAGGACTTTGGAAAGCCAAGGTAGAAGGATCCCTTGAGCCCAGGAGTTCGAGACCAGCCTGGGCAACGTAGTGAGACATCCCCGTCTCTACTAAAAAAAAAAAAAAAAAAAAAAAAAAATTAGCTAGGCACAGTGGTGTGTGCCTGTAGTCCCAGCTACTCAGGAGGCTAAGGTGGGAGGATCACTTGATCCCGGGAGTTCGGGGCTATAGTGAGCTATGATTGCATTACTGCACTCCAGCCTGGGCAACAGATCAAGATCTTGTCTCAAAAATGCAACAACGATGAAACAAGTAGTTTTTACATTTCAAATCAGAGTTTTGCTAGAATTCCAAAAATACAACTTCCTTACACTTCAATTTTCTTTTTCCTTCGCTGGTGCTTTGATCTTAATAAGTTGTTATACCCATATGCATCTGATAGTACTGTGTGAGTACCTATTGTACTCATAGCTCTATCACACACTGCATTTGCGAACAGACTTTCGGAGGCTCACTTTCCTTTCCTGAAACATGGGAATATGACGGTACTGGTGTTCATAGGGTGTTCAGGGTTAAATGGGATTTTGTTTATAAAGAGCTTAGTGCCGTGCCTGACACAGTGTTAGCTTCAATAATGGCATCTATTATGTACGCAGAAAAAAAAAAAGATTTCTAAGTGTTGGCAGCATTTATCTCCAGTGTGTGGGATATGGTTACAATGAACATCTATTACTTTTGTAATCAAAGCAAAAGAACAACAAATGTTATTATTAATTTAAAAATCTGGCTTTGGCTTTGGTGGGAAGGACCTACAGTCAATGTCAATGTACTCAATCCCTGAGTAAGAAAAAACCTCCTGTTTTGAACCAGGACTTTAAAGACAAACTTTCTGCCCTCCCCCCTCCCCCATCAACTCACTGTAATCAAGGGAGTTAGATACTAAATCCGAATTCTAGAAACATTTTGCCTTCATCCACCCTTGCAGTCCCCTGGATCACTGCTGTTTGGAGGGCAGGCAGGGGAATTCAGAGATCTTAACTCCCCAAATAAGGCTTTCTCTCCCATTGGAAGGGTTCTTCGGTGTGGTGTTCAGCTGGAAATCCAACTCTCTAGGGAATGATTCCAGGAGCATGACATTCACCCTCTATCAGGCCTTCACTGAGGAATCTCAGTTGGCAAATAAAGCATGCACTAGGCTGCTTCCAGCTGGGGGACTGTGACTGTCCTGCTCTGGTGTCCAGAACAAACTGAGGCCCAGGCCCTTGGCTCCGTCTCTGGTTGAGATTCTTGACTGGCAGCCCAGCGCCTGGGCAGCAGTGGGAGCTCCCACCTGGAGCTGCCAGACCCCCTCCAGTCCTCTCCTTGATCTTCTTGGGCAATCCCCTGACAAGCAGGAAGGGGCAGAGTACCCACCCTCCTGGGATTATCTGCAGAACCATCAGCCTGCACAGGCTGGCTTCAGAGTGACTTGCTTTCTCCTCTTCCGCACCCGGGGGTGTGTGTGGGGGGTGTGTGTGGAGGGTGAGGGAGAATATTGCTGCTGGCTCTGGAATAAAATGCTGCCTCTGTTTGGGAGACAAAGAACAGAGTGGCTCCTCCAGGTCAGCTGTCTCTCCAGGCTGGCAGGCCCCTGGCCTCCCCCAGGCCTCTTCTGAGGCTCCAGGCCCCCCAGGAGCAGGGCCTTCTGCAGCCAGGCTGGGAACTGCTGCACCATTGGTGTGTTTTCACTGGAACCTGACGGAATGTTTTACCTTAAGAGACCCCAGGCAGCTTCCTTGCTGGGAAGATATTCATTTGCTGGGGTGGGGCTGGGGGTGCAGAGGTAGGAAGTGCTGTGGCTGGGAGGCTGCCTGGCCAGCGAGTAGGTGGTGGAGCGAGTGAGGGGGTGTGCGCTGTAAAACAGGGTGAGTGCTGTAAAACAGGGTGAGTGCATGTGCGCCAGCGTGTGCAAGGACACGGTAAGGGGTGTACATGTACTGTCTCGTGAATAAGAGCTTGTGTGTGTGTTGGGATGGGAAGACACGTACTGGTATGACAGCCCGAATGAGACGTGTATGTGTGAGTATTCGCGTGGAAGTTTTGCACTCGGGTTTGAGGCTGTGCAGAAGTACGCATGGCTCACCAGGTGTGGGGCTGTGTGGGCTGCCTCGTGTGAGCCAGCCCATGCGCAGGCATGTTTTGTGAGAGCCTTCAGAGAACGCATGAGCACGTGTGCCAGTGCGAGTGCGGGACGCGGGGAGGCGGGAGAGCCCAAGTGGGAGGCCCCGCGAAGGAGCGGGAGTGGGAGTGGGAGCGCCGGCGGGAGACCTGCGGGGGCGCGCCCGGGCTGACGCGTGCGCGCGCGCGCCGCCGCCCCCCGCCGGGGTCGGAGCCAGTTGCCATGGGAACGCGCCGCGGCCCGAGTTAATCATTTCCTGTGGAAAGTGTGCGGGAGGGGCGCGAGCGGGCGGGCAGAGGAGGCGGCGGCGTGGAGCTGCCTCCTGCCGGCGGGCCGGGCCGGGCCGAGCCCCGGGCGCTGCGGCGACGCCAGGATCCTGCCTCCGCCAGGCCGGTGAGTAGGGGGCCCGGGCGGGCTGGGTGCGGGCGGGGCGCTGGGGCTCCGCCCAGCCCGCCGTTCGGGGAGCCGCGTCCGGGCCGGCCCTGCCCTCAGGACCCCTCTGCCCCGACCCGCTGGGGGCGCGGGGAGGAAAAGGCCCGGGAGACCCAGCCCTGCGAGGTCCCCTCCAGCGCCGTTCAGCCCTAATCGAGGACCTTGCTGGGAGTAGGCACGGGGGCGGCGTGTCTCCCGGGATCCGAGCAGCCTTGGGACCCCGTTTGGATTTCATTGAACGAGGAGAGCGCAGACCCTACCCGGGATCGGCGTGTCAATTGGCGCCGCCCCTCCCCTTCTTGGGGTCTCCCCCACCCCCAGGGCTCCTTGGAAGGCTGCCGTTGGGTCCCTCCCACCACGTCCCTTGGGGAGTTCGCTTTTTCCCTGGCAGGGCCTGGGGCGGGGTGCCCCAGCCCAGAGGTTAGGAAGAAGGGCCTTGTCCGGCGCACTCCGGGCAGTGAGGAATCGGGCCATGACAGCCGCAGCAGTTGTGAAGGTCTCAGCAGGGAGGGCGATCCCAGGACCACCCCCTTAAGCCCCGCATTGCTAGTTAGAGCAGAACTCTGGCTGGTGCAGTGAAGGGCCTGGTCCTGGGAGATATTAAAGAGGAAGCTGTGTTTAAATTCTGGAGTACCATTTACTGCCACCCCCCGCCCCCGCCACCTCCATAGCCCAATACTGTCTCAAGATTGCGGGTTGTGGCCACCCCTGGCCCTTTCACCTTCCCCGACTTTTCCTCTGCCTGGAAAGGGTGAGCACCCATTCTTTCCCAGACGTGTATTCCCCATGCCCTTGTTAAAGTAGCCGTCTCCTTCACCAGGGAGAGTCACTTGCTAGGAATGCAGCCTCAGAATGGGGCCCTGCATTTGCAGTGACTGGACTTTAGGGGCACAGGGTGGTGAGTTCTGCTGTTCATAGGGGCACTGGGGAGCAGAGGGTTTGAAATCTGGGTTGCCCTGGAAAGCCCAGGATAAATGATGGTGTGCAGGGAGGTGGCATTCCCTGTGCAACTTCCTTGACCTTCTGCCTGCTCTCCCAGGGGGACCAAGCCCTGCCGGCTGCAGTCTCTGGGCAGCTGTCCAGCCTGTCCCCCCAATCTTTGCAATGTCCCTGATCTAGGGCAGGGGGAGTATTGCAGCTCTGCTGCCCTGGTCTAAACCCAGAGAGGCAGAGACCCTCTTCCCCAGCCAGCCCCTCTGCATTCACCCACCACTGGAGCGAAGTCACTGAAAAATAAAATTTTGGAGCTCTTTGTATATGCCAGTATTGTTCTGAACACTTGGCCTTGTCTAATCTTTAGAGCAACCCTATAAGGTGGAGTTCTCCCCATTTCATAGATGGAAATAATGAGGTATAGAGAGGCAAAGTAATTCTCCCAAGGTCACACATCTAGTAAACAGTGGAGCCAGGTTCTGAACCAGTCCCACTGCCCTCCCCCATGAATTCTAGGTTGGTAGAAGTCCCTGGACACCAGGTTTCATCTCAGATGCCCATGTAAAATGAGAGAGAGAGTGCTGCTTTCTTGGCCCAGAAACCTGGGCTTAAGATTCCTTGATACTTTTGACCTTCACACCCCTGAGGCTGCTAAATTCAGCTGCTTTTTCCTCTTCAGGATCTAGCACACACCCTTCCTCTTTCTTCCTGGTGTCTTCCTGGCTGCCTCTTCCACTTCCCTTCCTCATAACCACAGAAACGCTATCTCCTCCTGTCCCTGCCCCTCAGACGGAACTGATCTCCCTGAAAGTCTTCTCTGTCCACTGTGGAGTCAGCCTCCAATGCCCTGCACCGTCTCACCTTCCCAGCAGCCAAGCATGCAGATGGACCTGTCTTGCTCCTTCCTTTGCCCATTGGACAGCTGGTCTGCAGGGTTGGTTGTGTGCCCAGCTCTGTGCCAAGCAGCCTGGAGAAGAGGACATTTGGCTGCTCCCTTTGGTTTCTTCCACGCCACACTGGTCCATCTCTGTTTCCTCAGTGGAGCTGGCCCATGTATTTAGATCAGCCTCTGCCCTGTCCTTTGGCCCACATTCCCATCCCCTTCCCAGTAAGACTGCACCCAGGAGCCTCCTAGCTGTTCTCAGTCAAGGAAGGAAGAGACTATGGCTCCCTCGCCAGGTGCCTGGCATTCTTCCAGGGTTGGGCTCTGCAAACATCAGACACCAGAGCCTCAGGCCCCTAACCCCTGAACCCTTTACTTTTTTTTTTTTTTTTTGCCTCTCAATGCTTTAGTCACTCCTGTCCCTCTGTCTCCCCAATATGCTCAACTCTCTCCTATTCTAGACACCACATCCTCTCCTTCCCGTGCTAGCCAAACAGCCCCAAGGAGAAGGAAGTGGCTTCTTCCTCCCTCAGCTCCCTCCCCACTCTTTGAGCCTTCCCAAGTTTGCCATCTGCCCTTCTCCCTCCACAGGCTCAGGCTTTCTGCCTGTCTGGGCTTCCAGTCCTCCACGTCTGTGGCATGATGCACTGGGCACTGACCAACCTCTCCTTCCCACTTACACTTCAGTCACTTCTGAAAACTCTATACTTGCCTGGAGCTCCTGTCCCTCTCTCATCTTCTTTCTGCAGCTTTCCACCCCCGGTGAGCCCTATTATCACATGGCTGTCTCCTCTTGCTCAAGCTTTGATGATTGCCTCCTCACCTGTGGCATCGGTGGCCCTGTTTAGCTCTGAGTCTGTGTCCAGCCCTGACCTCTCTTCCAGGCTTCATTTCAAGCTTGTGTGTGTTCATTTCAGAATGTTCACCCCACAAGCCATCCCAGAGTGCTTAGTGTGGGTGCAGCTGCAGGCTGGGTGCAATGGGGCTGCAAACATGAATGTGTGTGAGCTGTGGGACCCATCGTGGGTCAGGGGAGGTGGACACCCTTCAAATAGCTATCTTCACTTCTTGGCAGGAAGTGGCCACTGCAATGAGGGATGGGGAGAGTAGTTGACAGCCCAGAAAGCTCCACTAGGAAGTCCTTCGGTTACCCCCACCTCAATCTTAAAACCCCATGTTGCCTCTCTGAGCTGACTTCGCTTCTTCTGTAAATGACATTACTGTCTGAGTCTGGGATTGTAGCATGATCACCTTAAATGCCCTCAAGGTTGCTTTGCACACAGTAGGTGCTCAATAGAGACTTGTGCAGGGAATATCTGAGCTCTGTTCATTTGTTCAGTTCATGAGGGAACTATCCCTGACTGAAGCTTTCCATCCCTGACCAATGCTCCCCACCCCCCTCCATTCCCCATACCACCTGGTGCCTGGCCCGCACCTGCAGCCTCCAGCAGCCTGCTCAGACTAAGGGTTTTTGAAGTGTTTATCTCCCTTCTGACTGGGAGCTTTCAGGTGTCATCTCTTCTGATCCAAAAGAACCCCTGGCAGATGCCTGGCACCCAGTAGGCATTATTAAATGAAGACTGAATGAATCTTTGTATCTCAACACCCATACGGTGCCTGCCACATGCTAGGCACAGAGCGCAGGCTAGTCGAATACATGAATGAGAACTTGCTGTATATAGACTTCACTTGTCACTGACCACAGTCAGGGCCCTTTTGAGTCCCTTCTCAATGAAATGTTAATATTCAGAGCATTCACTGCTCTGCTGACAGACCTTAGGCAGAGGAGCCTGAAGCCTAAGGGTTAAGAACGTGGTTAAGTGCAATTAGAAAATTAGATGTCTTGGAGGAAAAGGATTAGACTTACGGAGACGCTGCTGACTTGCGGTGCCTCCTCTATGTGGGGCTAGGACCTGGCTTGTCCTCACGCTGCCAGGCTCAGAGCGGAAGGGTTCAGGTGTGGGGTCTCAGGCACAGCTGAAATGCTCCTTTCCCACTTCGGAGCCTCCGTATTCGGAAGCAGATATCCCCAAAAGGCAGCAGGCCCCATTTCATCCTGCGAGCCCTGGGGTCTTTGGGGGACAGTGCAGTTGGAGCTGCTGCCCTGGGTAACCAGCGACCGGTGGGGCGTAGAGCCTTCCAGATGACTGGCTCTGCCCGAGATGCAGTCGTGCTGGTCCGTGATCTTCAAGCTCATCTCCCCTTGTTCTCTCCGCAGGCTGCCCGGTGCCCCGAGGAGGCTGCTGAGCCCCAGGCCATGGTCCCCTCTCGCAGGACGTGGAACCTGGGAGCCACGCCCTCGCTGCGGGGCCTGTGGAGAGTGGGCCGGGCCCCGGAGCCCGAGCCGGGGATGGCTCGCCCCGCCCCAGCCCCAGCCAGCCCGGCCGCCCGCCCTTTCCCACACACCGGCCCGGGGAGGTTGAGAACTGGTGAGTCCGCATTTTTAAAATGCCTCTTTATTTCCCTTCCTTCCTCCAGATACCAGAGATGAGACTGAGGTTTCTCACCGGTTCCTAAGCCCAGTCAGAGCTGTCAGGTAATTACAGGGTAACCGACAGCCCAGAGCCGGGCGGGCGTGGAGCCGGAGCGTCAGTCTCGCCGGGTGCTCCTTCCTTGCGCCCCTGTCTGGAAAGAGGAGACCTGGAAGCCGGGTTAAACTTTAACACGGGGCGGGCACAGAGCAGGGGGATCAGCTGCGTTCCCTCTGGCCAAGCTGGTCAGAGCTCTGCGGGCTGCCGTCCTTGGCCAAAAGCGTGTGGGCTCACTCCGGTCTCTGCCCAGGCTGGTAAACAAGGTAGGTGAAGTGGCTGCCCGGGCACCAAGCGCCGCTGACACTTGATCCTGCCTGGGCTGGCCCCTGGACGGCGTTGGGAGTGGACTGAGGCTGCTCCGGAACGTGGCCTGGTGGGGCTTGGGGGCCATGTGCTCATTTCAGGTGTTTCTGTAGAGACCCTGACAGCAGGTGGGCAGGGGTCCCAGAGTCTTGGCCCCTAGTGTCTCCCCGGGGAGCTGTCAGTGCCAGCTCGCCTTTCTGGGTCATGTCCCCCGGTGCTGCGAAAGTCAAGAAGTGAGCGGCTTCTCTGATTCAGGGCGGGGACTGGATTGACGGGGCTGGGGAGCTGCCCATGACCCTCTCCCGAGGCGTGGGCAGGTTGCCCTGGTAGTGTGGGGGAAAGAGGGCTCTCCAGGCAAGGTGCCTTTAGGGGTCTGCTCCCTGTCCCCCGTGACTTACAGGAACAGGGTCTAGACTGCCACCCTGTGAGGGCTAGCAGAGTCCCTCTGGGCCATCAGGTCCAAGCCCCTTGGAGCACAGAAGGGGAAACTGAGGCCCAGAGAGGGCACACAGCAAACTCCTGTTCAGCCCTCTCTCCCACCACATTTGTGCTGTCAGTGGCAGCTGGACTGATGCCTGCTGAGGTCTCTCTGCTTCTATGGTTGTCTGGGGCTGGCTGCTCCCAAGCAGCACAGCCAGGCTGGGGATGACCCAGGGCCCTCGGGAAAAGCCTGGGCTTTTGGGCCAGGTAGCCCAGTTGTCTGAAAGGGGCAGAGGATGACCTCTACCCCATAAGGTTGTCGTAAGGATTACAAATGTAATATGAATGAGTATTGCTTTTCTGGTAAAAACAAAAACATTTTGCCTTCGAATACTTAAAACACATAGAAAAATATCAAAAAGGAAATAAAAATCACAAGCTAGTCACTGAACATTTTATGTAGTGCCTTCTAGTCATGTGTGTCTGTGTGTGTGTGTGTGTGTGTGTGTGCGTGCGCATATAGGTATTTGAAATATTGTGTTATCTCAGCTTTCTAACCTGAAGGAAAAAATTGGGTATTATGAAGATTATATGACCATACAGACTTTTATCCACTTAAAAAATTTAAGACAAAGGTCAGATGAAATCCTGTGTGTGAAATGCAAGCACCGTGCCTGCCACTGGACCTCAGCCAGCTCAGCTGCCCCAGGCCCCTCTGAGCCCCCCAACCAACCCCCATATTGCCACCCTGAGAGTCGGCTGGCAGAGGATTGGTTAGCACATGAGATTTGAATCCTGGCTCCTGTGACCCTGGGCACATTGTTAACCCTTCAGGGCTTCTGGTTCTTTGCCTGTCAGGTTGGGAGAATGCCCCCCACCTCCCTGGGGAGTTGTGAGGAGCTGATGGCAGCTGTAGTCCTATTGGCCTGTACTGTGGGCCCTTTCTGTGTGCCTGGCACTACATGGGCACCACGTGTATCTCATCCATTTGATCCTCACCACAGGGCTGTGAAGTTGTCCTCATTTTATTGACAAGCAAACTGAGGATCAAGAAGGTGTGTAAAGGCTGGGCACTGTGGCTCACGCCTGTAATCCCAGCACTTTGGGAAGCCAAGGCGGGCAGATCACTTGAGGTTAGGAGTTCAAGACCAGCCTGGCCAACATGGTGAAACTCCATATCTACTAAAAGTACAAAAATTAGTTGGGTTGGTGGTGCACGCCTGTAGTCCCAGCTACTCGGGAGGCTGAGATGTAAGAATCGCTTGAACCTGGGAGGCAGAGGTTGCAGTGAGCCAAGATCGCATCACTGCACCCTCTGGGCAACAGAGAGAGACCCTGTCTCAAAAAAAAAAAAGAGAAAAGAAAAAAAAAAATGTGTGTAAGGCTTGAAAAGCACTTGGCCCAGTGGCTGGCACTTGGGATATTGTTATGCCCCAGGGTAGTGGCTCTGCAGTGTGCCTCATGACTCGTGAGGCTGGCCCCCATCCCACCCTGTTCAGCCCTGCAGGTGGAGGTGGGTGGCTGGGGCGTCGCTGCCGCAGCCCGCCCTCTCTTCCGTGGGTGAGGGAGGCAGTGTGTTAGAGGCACAAGGGGATGCACGTTAGCTGGTTCTGAATACACTTGGGGAAGCAACGGAGGCTGGGCCATCTGGTGTGGATTTGGTCTTAATGAAGTCAGGGAAGAAATTGCCACCTAGAGGCAGCTGGGGTAATAAAGCCATAGCCCCTGTGCAAGTCCTCAAAGCTTCGTGCAGGCTGGCTGGCTGGCATCGGCTTCCTTCCGTTGCCCTGCTGAGCAGGTGCCTGCCGCAAAAGCCACCGTGAGGATAGGGGAGCCTCCAGTGGGGTATTGGGCCCCCTCCAGAAGAGAATCCTGGGGCGGCTTTTGGTAAGAAAGGAGTGTAGCCCCTGCCCCAAGCCAGGCCTTCCCCTCTGTGCAGGGCAGGCATGTAAGGGTGTGTGAGCCCCTCCTGGCCTCATCTGGACCAGCCAGGGGTGTGTGAAAGCTGAGGTCAGCTGTGGCCCTGGCCAGTGGTCCATGGCTAGCAGTCTTCGGCCAGCGGTCGGAGTGTCTCACCTATCTCTCTGTCCCGGGACAGGGCGTGGAAAAGATACCCCAGTCTGCGGTGACGAGGACTCCAGTGCCCGAAGTGCAGCTCGCCCAGCCCTAGCTCAGTGCCGAGCCCTTAGCGTGGACTGGGCTGGCCCCGGAAGCCCCCACGGGCTCTACCTGACCCTGCAGGTAAGCACTGGGGCCTTCCAGGCTGCATGTGCCTTGGGTCTCTGAGCTCCAGTGGCTGGGTTCCTGCCAGGTTCCTGGGGGTAGGAAGCACCAGGGGAGAGCCAGGGACCCACCTCGCACCTCTCTGCTAGGCCCCTCGTGACCCCTCTGCCTGTGAGCCAGCTTCATTAAGTCAGACAGGGGAAATCTCACAGGAGCTGACAGGAACTTTTCAGTCATGCCCTGGCTGAGGTGTTAAAGTGGGAAGCATGGGGCCTTAGCTGAGATGGGCAGAGCTTGGAGAAGGTATTGGGAGAACAGGCAGGTTTGGGGTAGCTGGTTATTCTCAAACATGGTTATGTGAGCATTTCCTTGTATTTCCTTGGGAATATTTCCTTGTTTGAAGTGAGAATTCAAAGCTAGATGGGGGATTCACTAAAACTTGGGGTCTTCTCCCTTGTAGTTATCACCAAGTGACTTTAAAAAGACAAAGTAAGGCTGAGTGCAGTGGCTCAGGCCTGTAATCTCACCACTTTGGGAGGCTGAGGTAGGAAGATCGCTTGAGCCCACGAGTTCATGACCAGCCTGGACAATATAGTGAGACCCCATCTCTATAAAAAGAAAAATAAAAAATTAGCTGGGCATGGTGGTTCCTATAGTCCCAGCTACTCAGGAGGCTGGAGTGGGAGGATTGCTTGAGCCCAGGAGGTTGAGGCTGCAGTGAGCTGTGATTGCATCACTGCACTCCAGCCTGGGTGACGGAGTGGGACCTTGTCTCAAAAAAAAAAAAAAACAAACTTTACATATATAGGTATATTTGGCTATAGAAATAATACATAATGATAATAGTAATAAGAGCTACTATTTATCAAACACGGACTTTGTGCCAGGCATTAAAGATCTCATATCAGTCCTCATGATATTCATAACAGTCTCAGGATACAGTATTTGATCTGAGCTTTATAGAGGAGGATGTGGAGGCTTAGAGAGGTTAAGTTACTGGCTGCTGGTCACATATTTGACCATTCAACACAACTAGCCTTGTAACAGGGCAGAGATACAATTACCCAGAAACTGCCTCTCATAGTCCTCTATCTTTGAGAAATCCACTATTAAGTATTTGGGGTTTATTTATTTATCTTTCCTATATCGAACCACTTAATTATATTTATATGATTTTTATTTTTGAGATGGAGTCTCATTCACTCTGTTGCCCAGGCTGGAGTGCAGTGGTGTGCAGTGGCGTGGTCTTGACTGCACCATCCGCCTCCCAGGTTCAAGGGATTCTCCTACCTCAGCCTCCTGAGTAGCTGGGATTACAGGTGTGCACCACCACACCTGGCTAATTTTTGTATTTTTAGTAGAGATAAGGTTTCACCATTTCACCATGTTGGCCAGGCTGGTCTTGAACTCTTTTTTTTTTTTTTTTTTTTGAGACGGAGTCTCGCTCTGGAGTGCAATGGCGTGATCTCAGCTCACTGCACCCTCCGCCTCTCGGATTCAAGTGATTCTCCTGTCTCAGCCTTGCGAATAGCTGGAATTACAGGCGTGCGCCACCATGCCCAGCTAATGTTTGTATTTTTAGTAGAGACAGGGTTTCATTATGTTGGCCAGACTGGTCATGAACTCCTAACCTCAAGTCATCTGCCCACCTCAGCTTCCCAAAGTGCTGGGATTACAGGTGTGAGCCACCCAGCCATATTTATATGATTTTTTTTTTTTTTGAGACAGAGTCTCACTCTATTGCCCAGGTTGGAGTGCAGTGGCATGATCTCAGCCCACTGCAACCTTCACCTCTCAGGTTCAAGTGATTCTCATGCCTCAGCCTCCTGAGTAGCTGGGACTACAGGCATGCGCCACTACACCTGGCTAATTTTTGTATTTTTAGTAGAGATGGGGTTTCACCGTGTTGGCCAGGCTGGTCTCGAACTCCTGACCTCAAGTGATCTGCCCACCTGGGCCTCCCAAAGTTCTGGGATTACAGGCATGACCCACAGTGCCCAGTGCATATTTATATGATTTTTATTATTTATTTTACATGTTATTCTGTGACTAGCTCTTTCCCTCAAGTAACTCCTTGTAATCTCTTCATGCTCATCAACACATAGAGAACTACCTTTTTTTTTTTTTTTTTTTTTTTTTTTTTGGAGCAAGGTCTGGTTCTGTTGCCCAGGCTGGAATGCAGTGGTACAATCTCACTGCAACCTCCAGCCATGTCATCTCACCTCAGCCTCCTGAGTAGCTGGGACTATAGGCATGTGCCACCACGCCCAGCTAATTTTTGTAATTTTTGTAGAGATGGAGGTTTCATCATGTTGCCCAGGCTGGTCCTGAACTTGTGGGCTCTGCCTTGGCTTCCCAAAGTGCTGGGATTACAGGTGTGAGCCATCACGCCCAGCCCTACCTCTTTCTTTTACACTGCTGCATAATGGTCTACTTCAGGACTTACCATAAGTTATTTATAACAGATCCTCTGTATTGTTTCTGATTGCAGTGAGCTCCTTAAACAAATATCTGTGCTGTGTTCATGCAGCAATAGCTTTGAGTATTTTCAGGGCAGTACAAGCTCTGCCCATTTTTAATTGATGCATTCATTCAACAGATTATTTAGAATGTGCCAGTCTGTGCTAGGGTCAGAGGTGCAGTGCAGAAAGAGACAAGAGAGTCTAGCAGAGGCCCCAGAGAGTGATCAAATAATCACGAAGGGATGAAGGCAAACCAGGCAGGGGCCGAGAAGGCAGTGGCAGAGGATTGACACCAGAGTCATCTGGGGGTGCTGCCAAGGCTCACCCCCTAAGAAAACCATTGCACTAGAGGGCCCACCATTCCCCCACATTCTCCTGACCATCGACACACACTGATTCTGCCCTTTCTCGAAGCTACATTTTCACAGAGCCTTGAAGGAACATGTACAAATGGTGGGCAGGATGGAGTGTGGAAAACACATACCATTCAAGGGGACATATCCTCCCTGCTGCAAACGGATGTCCTGGCCCGGGTAGCTTGTTTTCCCAGCCCCTGATCTGAACATGGATGCAGGGGTTGATGTTGCTTCAGGGACAGTCTTGTGTTTCGAGGTGTTTCTTGTCTCTTCTCATGTGATTCATCTGAAAACTGAACCAAAAGTTTCTTCTATCTGTTCAAATCTGCTAGAAAGCAGGTCTGGTGAGAGAACAGTTAAAGAAACCCGAGGACCCGCTCTTTGCTCTGTCTTGAGCCATCCATAGTTAAATTGGAAGGCGGCAGTCAGAAACCCACAGCCTCGAGTTGGGTGGTGGCTCTGTTCTTGAGCTTTGATTATGGGGTGCTGAGTTGTGGTTGCTGAGTCCTGGGGTCAGCAGATCTGCTGAAGATCTCTGGGATGCTGGCACCAGCAACTAGCTTCCACGTTCACATCCTGGTGGGCCCCCACAAAGCTCCATTATGCGGTAGGTTCTTCAGGATTGAAGATGTGGGGCCAGGGTGGGTCCCAAGCACAGTGCGGCGACCTGGCGGCCTTAGTGACACCCCGTCCCTAGGCTCTGTCCAGCAGTTAAAACCTGAGATGCACCCCACAGAGGCGCTGCAGAAATTCCCAACCCTCCAGGGCCCCGTCTGTCCTTCCTGTGGCTTGGCCAACAGGCCAGAAATAGTGTAACCTTTGCCCTGGCTGGCAAATGGAAACTTCCAGCTGCTGTCCTTGCCGCCATGGATCACAAGCCTGCTAGTGATGGTGTGGCAGTTGGTCACAGGGTGGGGACAAAATTAAGTCGGAGGGAATTTTCTATTTTCTTTTTGAGACACAGTCTTGAGCTGTCACCCAGGCTAGATTGCAGTGGTGCAATCTCAGCTCACTGCAACCTCCACCTCCTGGGTTCAGCAATTCTCCTGCCTCAGCTTCCCGAGTATCTGCGATTACAGGTACCTGCCATCACGCCTGGCTAATTTTTTTTCTGTTTTTAGTAGAGACAGGGTTTTGCCATGCTGGCCATGCTGGTCTCCAACTCCTGACTTCAGGTGATCCACCCACCTCAGCCTCTCAAAGTGCTGGGATTACAGGTGTGAGCCACTGCGCCCAGCACGAATATTCCTAAATATAAGAGGTGTGTCCCCCACCCGCCCTTCTTAAGTGGAGCTCGGGGTCGAGAGAAGGAGGGGGTGAATTTTGGGCTAAGGAGCCTGCTGATGTCACTTTTCTTGTCTTTTCAATTATCTGTATTGGCTTTTTGAATGTCAAAGTAAAAAGATGTGAAGATTACAGGAATCATGTCCTGATAATACTTACCTCATATCAAGCCCTTACTATGTGCCAGGCGCCTTCTGAGGACTTGGCTGCAATTGTCTGTTACTCTTCACACAAGCTCAATGAGGCAGTCCTGTTATTACCATTTTTATTTTAAGAATGAGGAGAACGCAGCTTCAAGAAGGTAAGTAACTTGCCCAACGTCACCCAGCTTAGCCGAGGAAGAGCCAGTCTTCACACACAGGCCTTGCCGCCTCTAGACTACGCGTTTATTTTTTAGAGTGAGCACTTTTAAAAGAGTAACTTATTTTTTTGTTTTGAATTTAAAGGTCACAAAGACACACAGAAATTGTCTGCTGTCTCTCTTCCAAGATAACCTCTGTTGATATGGGAAAAAAAAAAAAAAAAGCTGGGTGTGGTGGCTCATGCTTGTAGTCCTAACACGTTGGGAGGCTGAGGCAGGAGGATCGCTTGAGCCCAGGAGTTTGAGACCAGCCTGGGAAACATGGCAAAACCCTATCTCTACACAAAAAATACAAAAATCAGCTAGTCATGGTGGTATGTACCTGTAGTCCCAGCTACTCGGGAGGCTGAGGTAGGGGGATTGCTTGAGCCCAGGAAGTCAAGGTTGCAGTGAGCTGTGATTGTGCTATTGCACTCCAGCCGGGGCCACAGAGTGAGACTCTGTCTTAAAAAAAAAAAAAAAAAAAAAAGAAAGAAAGAAAAAAAGAAAGAAAAAAAATGACCAGGCGCAGTGGCTCATTCCTGTAATCCCAGCACTTCAAGAGGTCGAAGCGGGTGGATCACTTGAAGTCAGGAGTTTGAGACCAGCATGGCCAACATGGTGAAACCCCGTCTCTACTAAAAATACAAAAATTAGCCAGGAGTGGTGGCACACACCTGTCATCCCAGCTACTTGGGAGGCTGAGGCAGGAGAATTGCTTGAACCTGGGAGGCGGAGGTTGCAGTGAGCCGAGATGGCACCACTGCACTCCAGCCTGGGTGACACAGTGAGACTCTGTTTAAAAAAGGAAAAGAAAAAAAAAACCAAAAAAACACACAGTCATTGTTTATAAGGTTAACAATTCAAATGCCAAAGAGGTTCAAAATGAAATGTAAGGCCACCTCCTTTCCCCTCTTCTCACATTCTCTCTGTTGTGAACTTTCTTTTTATTCCCCACAAATTGAAATGATGCTTATTTCTACTCTCAGCCACTACACCATCTCCCCAACCTTCCAGAGAGGATCACTGTCCATATAGTTCTCTTGATTTGTCTCTATGCCTGTTTTATTTTCATGATCCTCAAATGGGCTCACTCTTTGCATGTGGCCCTGCCGCCTGCCTTGGGCATCTTTATGTGTGAGCGGTAGGTGACGTTCTCTGGATGAAACACCTCTTCGTGCCTCCCCTCTCTCTCCCTGTGCCTGCGCACTGGCCCTCTCTGTCTCGAGTCCTTTGCCTGTGTTCGCCCTGGAAGAGGAGATGGCTTCTCATGGCTTCTCGATAGCCCTGTGGGGCGGGGAAAGTGAAGGAGGCAGGGCTGTGGCCCTTCTGCTCAGACAGACTCATGGGCAGCCTCCTTGGCAGTCCTGGGGGTTCCATCTGGAGATGTAGGGCTGTGTGCCTGGGGTGGCAGCATGGGCATGGGAGCAGTTGCCCTGAGGTTATGTGTGTGGTGGGGCTGGATGGTTGCCTATGGGGCGTGTGCACTGGAAGTGAGCCGGCCTCTGTGCTGGTGACTCTCAGACTCTGCAGGGATGGCATGAGCTTCGCCTGAGAACTTGAAGTACCTAAGAACCTTCTTTGCTGGGGTAGAAGACCAGCTGCTGAGGGAGGCCAGGATAAGGCACTGCCACTGTCTTGCTGTGGGACCTGGCACATCCTCTTCCAGATCCTGGGCCTCAACGTCCCCACCCACCCACACAGGGAGGGACTGGACCCCCTGGGCCCTGGGATCCTGGCCAGCTCTGGGAGTGCACCATCCTTTGGCTCGAGGGTCCTTCCCTGGCTCAGTCTCCTTCATGTGAGGATTCTGGTTGTGTCTTGGCAGCAGGCCCTACAGGACAAGGGGTGCAAGAGCCAGAGTCAGGGGACGAAAGAAGAGAAGCTTTGGAAGAGACAGGCACCGGCCCCCAGGCGGGCCCGGGAGGCCCAGGAAGCTGGTGGCACCATGAATGTAGAGAATACAGGTAAAGCAGGCCTGCCCGCCGACCCGGCACTCCCCAGTGAAGCCAGCACAGGAGGGAGGCTCTTGTGTGGTTGGTGCTATCCCTATGCCCTGTCCTCCCTGGCTGGAGGTGGCCTAGACAGACTCCAGCTGCCTGACCCATAGCTCCAAGCCCCCAGCCTGCCTCTCCCAGTTTTAGGGACAGTGGTGTGTATGGAACCTTCATCTCGACCTGCCTCCCACAGCATCCAGGCCCCACCCAGTGATAAGAGGCCTTGGCCAGCGTGGGCTGGGGTTGAATTTCTCTGCTTTTTGTCTTTTCCCAGTGCCTGTCTAAAGCAGGGCGAGGGTGGCAGCCTCACAGACGCCACTGCCTGCAGAGAGAGACTCGGCCTTCTCCCTCCTATCCATGGGCTCCCAAGGTCTGGAGGCTCCTAGAACAGGACTTTGATTCTCCTGGTCAGAGGCTGAGATAAAGGAGCCGGTGGCTCAGCTATTCTCTGGCAGGGTCTGCCATGGTGTCCAGGGCTGGCTGGTTCTGGAAGATTCTACAGGCCCCCCTTGTAGTCTTACGGGTCCATGCCGGGGATCCCTGGCAGTAAGCGAGAGCCCGGTGATAATGGGGAAGCAGCATCCTCCAGGATCCCGGGGGAAGGCCGAGAGCATGTGAAGGAAAGAGGAGCTGGCCTTTCTGTCATGTTCCTCCTCCATCACCAAAAGGTTAACTTGTGTGTCTGAACTTGCCATGTGGTGGAAGGAGCCACTCCCTTCTCTGAGGCTGTCCGGAGCCCCGTTCTGGCGTTCCGGCCTGTCTGGGCCCAGGCACTCTTCTGCAGCGAGCGGCAGGGGTTGGGGTCTGGCTGAGTGTGAGCAGGCCAGCCTCGGGCAGGGGACATCATCTTGCTGATTGTGCATTGAGAAGAGGAAGGCCGATTCCAGGGAACAGCAAGGGTGACCTGGTCAGTGGGGCCAGGCCGTGCCTGCATCGCATCTTTGAACCCTGAGTGCAACCTCTCCAGCACAAGGGCCCCTTTGATCTCACCTCGTCCTCCCATCCTCCCCTTTCTGGGACCTCCCTGAGCTTCTTGGAGATCTTTTCTCCACAAGCACTCTCCTGGCCCCCGTCCCACTGCCCTGCCGCGGTGCCGAGACCCGGCGAGCCCCTCTGGGGGTGACATCCCATGATGTGAGCAGTGTTCCGGATGAACTGGGCCCTCCGAGGCCTCATTTCTGCCCCATGGCCTGTTGTGTAACAGCCACCCACGCCTGTGCATCTCCACGGTGCTGGGCTCCTTTCAGGCAAGGCCCCTTGTCCCCATTTCTCCTAGGAAGCTCCTGCCGGGCCCCTCCCACACGTCTCTCGAGTGGCAGAACCAGCTCCCGGGCCAGGAGTCCAGTGCGTTCCCTGCCTCACTGCAGCAGCCTGCAAAGGGCTGAGGGCCACGCTGGTCACATGCCGCTCATGCTGCCGCGTGTGCAGGCCTGGAAGCATCCGTCTGACCTCACTCGCTCTAGAACAGATCACAGGAGCTTGGCCAGCTCTGTGTGACATGCATGCTGTGTCACGTGCAGGCCACACGGCCAGGGTCACCACCCAACCGGGGATGCCCAGCTCCAGCTCTCCGGAGTGCTCGGGTGGAGGAGGGAAGAGCCAACCTGTGTGTGCCCCTCCTGCTCTCCTAGAGCGGGGCAGGGGGCCTCTACCCATCTGCCCCTCCTCCTGGGGCTGTGCCAAGATGTCCCCGCCCAGCTGCAAGCTGTACCCTCCCCACTTCCCTGTCCATCTGAGTCCGTTTGGCTTCCCTCAGGCCAGGCTGTCAGAGGGGTGTGTGACTTCAGGTGCAAGTGGCTTCCTTCCCAGGGTCTAGGAGCCCCCAACCCCAGCCTGCTGAGGGCTGGGATTCCTGGGGACTAATGTGGGAACGCCTAGAGCCCCAGGCTCCAAGGTAGAGAGCAGCGCTCTCTGGCCAGCAGATGCCCCTCTTCACCCTTCACTCTGCCATGCTCTGTCATGTCCCATTTGTGCTCCCTGAAGGGAGGAGGCAAATCCCCCACCCTTCCTCCCCAGCCCCCCATTCTTCTCTCTCTCCCTCAGACTCTTTGCTCCCTACCTGCAGAGACCATGGCCATTCTTGGCGCCCTGGAAGCAAGCTATAACAAGCATCCCAGGCGCCGTGCACAGGTCATGGGCCCCGATTCTGTGTTCTTGTCCTTCATCCATCTGTCCATCTCTCTCATTCCTGGTGACAGGACAGTGGCGGGCCTTTGGAGGAGGAGGACTCCCTCTGTCTTGCCTGGGAGGTCCCTGCGCTCCATCCTTGCTAGGTGCTGGCTGGCTGAGTTCTTGCCCTATGTGCAGGGCGGGCTTTGTGTCCTGGTCTGTCTGTCCCTCCCACATGCACGCGGCTCCCTTGGCTCCCCTCTCTCTGCACAGTTGACCACTTGCCACATGGGGAGGCTGGGGAGCCCCACTCTTCTCTTCTGTACTCTTGAGAGGGTTTGAGACTTAAAGAAATAACGTTCCTACAAGAATAGAGTTTTCTAGGGTGAGAATCCCTTGTCTTTCCCAGCTGCGATTCCTTGCAGCCTGGCCATGGAGAGAGGCTGGCCCATCAGACCTAGAACATGTGCTTTGAGAGCCGTATTCAGTGGAAGTTGCTTTCTTAAGTCCTGATCCAGGCAAGTTAATCCCCCAGATGCTGCCTGGGGAAGTGTCTTTTTCTGGGACAGGCCCTGGAGGCCCCAGCTAACCTATGCCGCTGCTGCCCCAGCTTCACCTGGTTGCCCACCCCCTCTGCTTGCACCCCTATCATCCCTGGCGGTCTGCCCTGTTGTGATGGACCCTCTCCTCTGCCAGCATGGGACCTCTGCTGCCCTCTCATCAGCCACTACTTTGCTTGTAGGTGGGCGTCTCTTTGGCAGCAGGAGGTGCTTGAGCCTGTCAGGGCCACCAGGTGCGGCCCCCGTGGTGCATAGGATGGTGGAGGCCATGTCCCAGCTCCAGGAGGAGAAGGCCCAGCTACAGGAGGAACTGGTGGTCCTAAGGGAGAGGCTGGTCCTCCGCGACAGTGACCAGCAGGTCACATCCACCCAGCTGCAGAACCAGGTACCTGGGGAGGCTGGGATGGGCAGAGGCCACTGCCCACTATGGAGCAGGTCAGAGGACACCACCTGGGGCACCTGACCCCACCAGGCTACTGGTGTAAGAGGAGACGGCTGGGGTCTCGTCTCCTGGAATATGCTGGAGGGTAGGGTGGTAAGAGTCAGAGGCCTCCCATCCTGGAGGATGCACTTTTGAGATGCAGCATTTCTTTCAGCTTACAGGGGCCTCCCATCCTGATCCTTCTTGTGCCCCATCTCCTTGGGTTACAGGGGGCCAGGACCTGCCTCCCTAGGAGGTGATGTAGATGTGAGTGGAACAGGAAGGTGCGGGGTGCTTCCCACCCTGAGTCCACCCCATCTTCCGTGGTGCCCTGCACTGGGCAGCCCGAGTGGACAAAACTCATCAGATGGTCACCCCACAGGAGGTTGGCATGACATTTCTCACGCTTTTGATTTCTCGTTAAAGGTGGACGCTAGTTTGAGTGCGTGTTGGGGAATGGATCTCTCAAACCTCTGGAAGCCAGGGAGAGCCAGGGTTCATGCAGGTCAGCGTTGTCTCCTTCGTTGGCTGGGCAGAACATTTGGGTACCATTGGCTGATAAGCTGCGTGTCCTGTGGGGCTGACCACCGGCCCTCTTGTGTATGTGTGGCTGCGTCACTTTCTTCTCCTTCTGGATCTCCACTCAGCTCCCAGCCCTCCTTCCCCGCTCTTCTCCTCAGTGGCTGTCTCTATGGTTGTATCTCAGCCTTGCCCACTTCCCCAAGGTCTCCAAGCCCGTCTGCCACATCATCCCCCCTTCTGATCCAGTGCCCTGGCCTGGCTGTTGGGCCTCTGAGCTCTGGGCCCAGGACTCTGTGTTGACAGACTGGCCTTCAGGTAGAGCTAAGTTCTTTGTGTGTCCCATGAGCCAGCAAAGAGATGGCCTGGACATGCCGATGTCTGCCTATTGTGCCTCATATGTGCTGTGACTTGTTCTCTCAGTTCTGGGGGCAGCATATTGTGCACGCTTTTGAAATGCAGCATTTCTTCCAGCTTACAGGTGTGTTCTCTTCTCAAGAATGGCCTGGCCTGCCCCCATGCCCCTTGCTGACTCGGGTGGGCCTCCTTGGGGTGCCCCTCATGCTCTGTGTCTTCTTCTTACATACTTACCCCACAGCTTGACTATCTGGGCCTGCCTTCCCCACTAACTGGGGGCTCCTCTAGGCCAGCCCTGTATCCTCTTGCCTGCTGCATGCCCACCTGCTTCCTTGGGTATTTGTGCATGCCCCTTTTGTACTCGCACTGAGCTGGGCATGGGGGATACCCCAGTGGGCAGTAGGCTCCCACCCGGTGGAGGCTCTGCCTGTGGGAAAATGGACATTTGCTTCACACACCCACATAAAGTGGGAAGGGCTCGATGGGATGGGCACACGCATGGCCTCGAGGTCTTGTCCCTGGGCATCTTGAGCTAAGCTCTGGGATAGAGCAGAGGGAAGTGCACTCTGAGCTGGGGCCCATCCAATGCAAAGGGACTTGTGGTAGGAGGGGCGTGGCTCAAGTGCCTTGGGGGTTGCAGGGGGTCCAGGGCCCACCCTGCAGGACACCCATCTGGCCTCAGGCAAAGGCTGAGCAGCCCCTCTTCCTTCCCTGACCTTCCCCAGTTAGGCTCTTCAGACACTTCATTTTGCAAATAAGTGTTTTTTAAAGGGCTTCGTGGGCTGGGCGCAGTAACTCATGCCTGTAATCCCAGCATTTTGGGAAGCCAAGGCAAGTGGATCGCTTGAGGTCAGGAGTTCAAGACCAGCCTGGCCAACATAGTGAAACCACGTCTCTACTAAAATTACAAAAATTAGCTGGGTGTGGTGGCGGGCACCTGTAATCCTAACTACTCAGCAGGCTGAGGCAGGAGAATCGCTTGAACCTGGGAAGGGAAGGTTGCAGTGAGCCAAGATCACGCCACTGCACTCCAGCCTGGGCAACAAGAGCAAAACTCCATCAAAAAAAAAAAAAGAAAAGAAAAGGACTTTGTGGAGATATAATTCACATGCCATAAAATTCACCCCTTGAAAGTGTACAGTTCAGTAGTCGGTTGTAAGTATATTAAGATGGCAATGCACCCATCACCAGTGTCTCATTGCCAAACATCTTCATCACTCCACCGGGCCTACTTACGGTCACTCCCCATGCTCCTTGCCCCACGGCCCCTGGCAACCTTTAATCTGCTTTCTGTTTTTATGGATTTGTCTTTTCTGAACATTTCATAGAAGTGAAATCATAGTATCTAACCTTTTGTGACTTTAAAGAGGTTTTTGAAAACATTTTTCCTTTAATTAACAAAATCATCTTACATTTTTTTTTTTTGAGGCGGAGTCTTCACTTTGTCGCCCAGGCTGGAGTGCAGTGGCACCATCTCGGCTCACTGCAAGCTCCGCCTCCCGGGTTCGCGCCATTCTCCTGCCCCAGCCTCCCGAGTAGCTGGGACTACAGGCGCCCGCCACCGCGCCCGGCTAATTTTTTGTATTTTAGTAGAGACGGGGTTTCACCGTGTTAGCCAGGATGGTCTCGATATCCTGACCTCGTGATCCGCCCGCCTCGGCCTCCCAAAGTGCAGGGATTACAAGCGTGAGCCACCGCGCCCGGCCTAACTTACATTTTAAGAAGGGAAACTGAGGAGGAAACATCCCAGCCTTTTTAGTTCTTTGACCCCCAGCTCTCCAGCCACTCTTAGGAGAAACCCTGAGCCTATCCCACTCCCGCAAGTGACTTGGGAATTCAGAATGGTTCCTGGTCTTTGTTCACATTTTGCCCTTGAACGTTGTTTTTCTTTTTCTTTTCCTTTTTTATGAGATGGAGTTTTGATCTCTTTGCCCAGGCTGGAATGCAATGGCGCGATCTCGGCTCACTGCAATCTCCACCTCCCAGGTTCAATCGATTGTCCTGCATCAGCCTCCCGAGTAGCTAGGATTACAGGTATCCATCACCATGCCTGGCTAATTTGTATTTTTAGTAGAGATGGGGTTTCACCATGTTGTTCAGGCTGGTCTCGAACTCCTGACCTCAGGTGACCCACCTGCCTCGGCCTCCCAAGGTGCTGGGATTACAGGCATGAGCTACAGCACCTGGCCTGTCCTTGAACTTTCTGACTGCAGCTCTTTTCTGGACATTTCTCAGGGGATGTATCTGAAGCTCCAGGTCTCTGAGATACTCTCTGGGGGGCCCAACCTTGTGGAGATGTGGCCAACCACATGGGTCTAGAGCTGGGTTCAAACCCTGACTTTGGCACTACTCATTAGCTATGTGACCTTGGGACAGTTAATTACCACTCTGCAGGTCAGTTTCCTCATCTGTGAAATGGATGTAATAATAGGATGTGGTGAGATGATCCTTAGTGAGTCATTGGTGTTGCTGTGGCCACATCATTGTTGTTACTGGGAGAGTTTTGGATTTGGAATCCCGTGAGCAGGATTCTATTCTGGCTATGCCACATGCCAGCTGGGCAGGTGTAGGAAGTCACCTTCTCTCTGAGCCTTCACTTCCCAGTCTCTAAACTGGGGCTTACTAAATGTTCCATTGCAGTTTAGGGGTGGATCTGTTGTAAGAGTGGACAGAAAAAAGGATGGTCAACTGTAACGTGTGGTGCGTCATGAGCTATCACTCCCGTGTGCCCTGGTCTCCTGCTAGCCTCACTGTGGTTTGACGCAGACTTGGACTTTCCTGGAATTCTGAACGTTGCCTATCTAAGCAAAGCCCGCCAGGGGATACACTGTGCCTTGTTTTCTGTGGTGCTGTGTTCCCAGCCTTGTGCACACTGGCTTCTGATCGGCTGCTTTCTCACACTGCTGTTCCTGCAAGGCTGTGTGGCCCCATGGTTAAGGGTGAGGGTTCTGCAAGGGTCAGTCAGATGCGAGTTCCAGTGCTAGGTCCACCACTTACTGGTCAGGTGACCTCAAGTAAGGTGCCTAACCAAGGCTTAACCTCTTAGGAGCTCAGTTTTTCTTCCTGTAAAATGGGGATAATAATAGTTCCTACCTCAGGGGAATAGGGGATGAAAAATGATCTTATGAAATCCCCCTGCCCTACTGGCAAAGCTGATTCAGTTAACGGGGCTCCATTATCACTGTTGGGATCTGGGCTTGTGGGGGCTGCAGTGGTCTCTTCAGGCCTCCCCACTGCTGTGCCAGGTGGAGGAGGTGTTTGTGTATACTGAGAGCAACTGGGCCAAAGGTCCATAGTCCTTGAGCACCCAGCTGACCCAGGCCACAGAGGCCGTTCATCTCGGTCTGGTGACCGAGGCTGTGGCTGTTGGGATGACCCTCCCCAGTGTTGTTAACAACAGTTCCAGGCCACGTCCTGCTGGCCTTGAGTTCCCCTGTCCTCTTGTGGATGTCCCTAGAGCCATGGCCTCAAGGTTCCTGAAGTTCCCAACAATGTGACATGCTGCCCAGACCTCACTACACTCCTTTTTTATTTTGAGACGGTCTCACTCTGTCACCCAGGCTGGAGTGCAGGGGCGTGATCACAGCTCACTGTAGCCCCTGCCTACTGGGCTCAAGCCATTCTCCCACCTAAGCCTCCTGAATAACTGGGACCACAGGTGTCCACCACACCTGGCCCACTTTTGTATTTTCTGTCCAGACGGAGTCTTGCTATATTGCCTAGGCAGGTCTCAAACTCCTGGACTCAAGAGATCTGCCTGCCTCAGCCTCCCAAAGTGCTGGGATTACAGGCGTGAGCCACTGTGCCTGGCACTCACTGCACTCCCTTCCTGTCCCCTGCACCTCAAGAGTGAACCTTAAAAAACTGTCTTCAGGCCGGGCACAGTGGCTCACACCTATAATCCCAGAACTTTGGGAGGCCGAGGTGGGCAGATCATCTGAGGTCAGGAGTTTGAGACCAGCCTGGCCAACATGGTGAAACCCCGTTTCTACTAAAAATACAAGAATTAGCCGGGTGTGGTGTTGCACACTTGTAAGTCCAGCTACTAGGGAGGCTGAGGCAGGAGAACTGCTTGAACCTGGGAGGCGAAAGTTGCAGTGAGCCAAGATCGTGCCACTGTACTCCAGCCTGCATGACAGAGCAAGACTCCATCTCAAAAAAAAAAAAAAAAAAAAAAAAAAAATTGTCTTCAGAGGCCACAGGCTGGAAAACTAGCTCTTGCCCTCAAATGTGTCTTGTTTGGCTGCCGTCTTCTTCTTCTTCTTTTTTATTTTTTTTTTATCATTTTAAAAATAGATGTAACATAAAATTTACCATCTTAAGCATTTTTTTTGTTTGTTTGAGAGAGTCTTGCTCTGTCGCCCAGGCTGGAGTGAAGTGGCACAATCTCAGCTCACTGCAACCTCTGCCTCCTGGGTTCAAGGAATTCTCCCACTTCAGCCTCCTGAGTAACTGGGACTACAGGTGCGCACCACCACACCTGGCTAATTTTTGTATTTTTAGTAGAGATAGGGTTTCATCATGTTGGCCAGGCTATTCTTAAATTCCTGACCTCAGGTGATCCACCTGCTTCAGCCTCCCAAAGTGCTGGGATTACAGGTGTGAGCCACCGCGCCCGGCTGATCTGAAGCATTTTTGAGAGTTAAGTTCAGCAGCAGCACATTCTCATTGTGCAATAACCATCACCATCTGATATGGTTTGGCTCTGTGTCCCCACCCAAATTTCATCTCAAATTATAATCCCCACATATCAAGGGAGGGACCTGGTGAGAGGTGAATGGAGCATGGGGTGGTTTCCTCCATGCAGTTCTTGTGATAGTGAGTTCTCATGAGGTCTGATGGTTTAAAAGTGGCAGTTTGCCCTTCATGCGCTCACTTTCTCTCTCCTGCTGCCATGGAAGACATGCCTTGTGTCTCCTTCTCCTTCTGCCAGCATTATAAGTTTCCTGAGGCCTCCCCAGCCATGTGGAACTGTGAGTCAATTAAACCTCTTTTCTTTTATTTATCTGTTTGTTTATTTATTTACTTATTTTTATTTTTTGAGATAGAGTCTCTGTCTCCCAGGCTGGAGTACAGTGGCACAATCTCAGCTCACTGCAACTTCCACCTCCTGGGTTCAAGTGATTCTCCTGCCTCAGGCTCCTGCGTAAACTGGGACTACAGGTGTACGCCACCATGCCCGGCTTTTGTATTTTTAGTAGAGACAGAGTTTCACCATGTTGGCCAGGCTGGTCTTAGACTCCTGACCTCAAGTGATCCACCTGCCTCGGCCTCCCGGAGTGCTGGGATTACCGGTGTGAGACACTGTGCCTGATGAAACCTCTTTTCTTTATAAATTACCCAGTCTTATGTATTTCTTTATAGCAGTGTGAAAACTCACTAATACACCATCCATCTCCGGAACTCTTTTCATCTTCCCCTACTGAAATCTGGGCCCCATTAAACAGTAACTCCTCATTCTTCATCTATCTCCGTGGGTTTGACTACTCATGTAAGTGGAATCATCCAATATTTGTCCTTCTGCGACTGGCTTATTTCACTTAGTATAATGTCCTCAAAATTCATCCATGTAGCATGCATCAGAATTTTCTTCCTTTTTAAGGCTGAATAATATTCCATTGTATGGATATACCATATTTTGTTTTGTTTTTCCATTCATCCATCCATGGCTTGCTTCTACTTTTTGGTTACTGTGAATAATGCTGCTATAAACGTGAGTGTACAAGTATCTCTTTGAGTCCCTCCTTTAAATTCTTTTGGGTATATACCCAGAAATGGAATTGCTGGATCATATGATAGTTCTATTTTTAATTTTTTGAGGAACTTATACTGTTTTCCATAGTGGCTGCACCATTTTACATTCCCACCAACAGTGCACAGAGGTTCCAGTTTCTCCATATCCTTATGAGCACTTGGTTTTTCGTTTTATTTATTTGTAGAAATGAGGTCTCGCTATGTTGCCCAGGCTAGAGTGCAGTGGCCATTCATGGTCGTAGCTCACTGCAGCCTCTGAACTCCTGGCCTCAGGCAATCTTTGTGCTTCAGCCTCCTGGAGTAGCTGGGACTTGCTCCTGCTTATTTTTATTTTTGCAATGGCCATCCTAATAGGTGTGCAGTGGTATCTCATAGTGGTTTTGAGTTGCATTTCCCTAATGCCAGTGATATTAAATATCTTTTCATGTCTGTTTTAGCTATTTGTATGTCTTCCCTGGAGAAATTTCTATTCAAGTTCTTTGCTCATTCTTTAATTGGGTTTGTTGTTGTTGAGTTGTAGTTCTTTATATATCCAGAATAATAGCTCCTTATCAGATAAATGATTTGCAAGTATTTTCCACGTGTTGCCTTTTCACTCTCTTGATAGTGTCCTTTGTTATACAAAAGTGTTTAATTTTGATGAAGTCCGACTTATCTATTTTTTCTTTTATTGCCTCTGCCTTTGGTGTATATCCAAGAAATCATTGCCAAATTTAATGTCATGACATTTTCTCCTCTATTTTCTTCTGAGAGTTTTATAGTTTTAGCTCTCACATTTAGGTCTTTGGGGCTTTTTGTTTTTTATTTTGACGCAAGATCTTGCTCTGTTGCCCAGGCTGCAGTGTGGTGGTGTGATCATGGCTCACTGCGGCCTTGGCCTCCTGGGCTCAGGTGATCCTCCCGCCTCAGCCTCCCTAGTAGCTGGGACCACAGGCGTGTGCCACCATGCCCAGCTAATTTTGTTTACTTGTTGTAGAGACAGGGTCTCCCTGTGTTGCCCAGGCTGGTCTAGAACTCCTGGGCTCAAGCAGTCCTCCTACCCTGGCCTCCCAAAGTGCTGGGATTATACCATGCCTGACCCTCTTTGATCTATTTCGAGTGAATTTTTGTATATGGTATAAGGTAAGGATCCAACTCCATTCTTTTGCCTGTGGATATCCAGTTTTCTCAGCACCATTTGTTGAAAAGATTATCCTTTCCCACATTAAATGGTCTTGGCAACCTTGTCAAAAATCATTTAACCATGTATGTCAGGGTTTATTTCTGGACTCTGTATTCCATTCCATTGGTATTTATGTCTGTTTTAATGCCAGTACCACACTGCTTTGATTGCTGTAGCTTTTTTTTTCATTTGAGATGGAGTCTCGCTCTGCCGCCCAGGCTGTAGCACAGAGGTACGATCTCAGCTCACTGCAACTTCTGTCTCTCAGGTTCAAGTGATTCTCCTGCCTCAGCCTCCTGAGTAGCTGGGACTACAGGCGCCTGCCATGAGGCCTGGCTAATTTTTGTATTTTTAGTAGAGATGGGGTTTCGCCATGTTGGCCAGGCTGGCCTCGAACTCCTGACCTCAAGTGATCCGCCTGCCTCGACCTCCCAAAGTGCTGGGATTACAGGCATGAGCCACCGCGCCTGGCCAAACTGCTGTAGCTTTTTAATGAGTTTTGGGATCAGGAAGTGTGAGACCTTCAGTCTTTCAAGACTGTTTTAGCTATATGGTGTCCCCTGATAAGGATTTTTCTATTTCTTCAGAAAATGTCATTGGGATTTTGTTAGGCATTGCATTGAATCTGTAGATCACTTTGGGTGGTATTGACACCTTAACAATATTACATCTAATCCATGAACATGGAATGTCTTTCTATTTATTGGTGTCATCTTTAATTTCTTTCACCAGTATTTTGTAGTTTTTAGCATACAATATTTAACCTTTGTTAAGTTTATTCCTCAGTACCTTATTCTTTTTGATGCTATTGTAAATGGAACTATTTTCTTAATTTCCTTTTTGGATTGTTATTGTTAGTTGTAGAAATGTAACCGATTTTTGTGTGTTCATTTTGTGTCCTTCAACTTTGCTGAATTTATTAGTTCTAATTGTCCTGCTTTTAAAATCAAATTAATTCCAACATTTAAATCTTAATTAAATTCATATCAAACTCTAGACTTCCTTTTTGTCATGAAATATTGGAAGATGTGGCACCTCTGAGCTGACATTCCCACATGGCACCCACCGCTTGAGGTCGAGTGGCAGCTCCTGCCTTTGGTGGAGATGAGCATCCTTCAGCACACTCCAGCCCCCCCACCCTTTCTGTCTCTGCTTACCAACCTCATCCACAAGCTCTGCTCTGGCTGGCCCCTCATGCATTCAGCATTCCTCCTACATGTACTTACTGAACACCTACTGTGTACCAGACACTGTTTCAGACACTGGGAGTATAGTGCTGAACACAACAGACAAAAATCCCTGCCTTCACAGACCTTTCCTTCGCATATATCACTCATTTAATCCTCGAGACAGCCTCCAAGAGGTGGCCTCATTATGCAAATAAGGAAAATAAGAGACACAGAGAACTTAAGAGACTTGTCCAGGGTTACCCAGCGGGTAAGAGAATGTCTGGATTAGAACCTGGGCAGCCTGGCTTAAGAATTCAAATTGTCAGCTGCTATTACTTGCCCATCAGTGGCAGAAGGACCCAGAGGTGAAGACTTGGCAACAGAGGCAGGGTGGCATGGACAGGGGACAGACCGGCCTGGCCAGTGGTCATAGAGCCAGGATCAGGCCTTCTGTGGGCTCCACAGAGTGTGCTGCCAGGGCCACCCGGCTGGCCTCTGGGCTGAGTTTCCTTGAGGTTGTCTGGATTCCGGGCCCTCTGGCCTTCCCAGCTCAGCAGTTTTGGCCTGGGAGAGGCCACTTTTCCTTAGCAGACAGCTGATGATCATTGCTGGGCTTGGTGGGAGGTAAAGAGGTAACCAGCAGGTTTTCTCTCTGTGATAGTAAGAGGCCGCCTTGGAAGCAGACAGCTGAGAAAACACAGACCTGGGCTGGCCGGCCCCGCCCTCGGTCGAGCAGCTTCTGCCTGTGAAGTGTAAATGCAGGTGGTGTCAAGCAGGCAGACAGGCCCAGCTCCCTCTTCCCCTTGAGCAGGCAGGGCCGAGGCCCCCTGCAGCAGGCCCGTGACTTAGTTGCTCTGGCTGATGAAGAGCTTGGGCCTGGGAGGAGTGTCGCACAGCCCCAGCCTGGTCCGTCCTCAGCCCTGGATTGACGTCCATGCTGTCCTGGAACCGTCTCAGCGGCCTAGTGGGGAACCTGCTTTCTCCTCCATCCTGTGTCTTGGGCTCAGGCATGTGCCCGCTGCCCCTTTGCGGCCACAAGTATGTATCGAGCCCACGGTGGCGCTCGGGACCCTCCCCTGGTGGGCTTAGAGACACGGACGGCCTTTGCTGGCTGGGAGCTGCGGTGAGTGTGTGAAGGGCCCTCGGTCTCCCCTGAGGAAGGCCCTGCCTTCTGGCTCTGCCTGCTTTTGGCTTTCACTGCTCCCAGGCCGTCTCCCATCGGCCTTCCCCAGGTGCCTCCACTTCTCTCTGACTTCTTGCCTGTTTTCCCTAATTCTGAGAGATTGCCTGCCTTCAAGTACAGGAGAAAGCGGACATCTTCCCCACAAGCCCGAGACCTACACCCAGTAGAGCTGGCCAACCACCTGCCACGGAGCAGGTCACTGGTGCCTGGGCCAGAGTGCTCGTGGTGCCAGTCTGCTGCGTCTCAGCCACAGTCCCCCTGCTCTGCTGCCCGCAACAAGCCAGAGATGACCTAGTGTCTGACATCTCTGAGTAAAGGGGCCTTTTACAGCCCCTTCCTCAACTCCCTCACCATCCCCCATGCTCCCCGAGCCTGATCCCCCCACATTGCAGCCACCTCCTTCTGGGCACCCCTCTGAGATTCCAGACAGAACCCAGGAGCCCCCAGGTTCCCATTGTGATGCAAGGACAGAACAGAACCCCGGGCCGCAGGCAGGTGGCCAGTGGCTATCCCGCCTCCCACCCCCAGCAAACACTGGCAAACCCCGCTCTCCTTGCATCGGGGTCGGAGTGCCTGGCAGTGACGACAGTGGAGACGATCAAGGTCAGCACGCCCAGCCCCATGCTGAGGCGGCAACCTGTCTGGGGGAGTGAGGTGGGGTGGAAGGAGACTCCAGCCTTTTGAAAAGGAAGTCGATTCACTTATGTCAGGGTAGGAAGAGTAGGAATACATATTCTTTGAGACTGAAAAATTACTGGCTGGGCACAGTGGCTCACAACAGTAATCCCAGCACTTTGGGAGACTGAGGCGGGAAGATTGTTTGAGGCCAGGAATTCAAGGCCAGCTTGGGCAAAATGGCAAGGCCCTGTCTATATATTAAAAAAAAAAAAAAAAAAAAAAAAAAAAAATTAGCTGGGCGTGGTGGTATGTGCCTGTAGTCCCAGCTATTCGGGAGGTTGAGGTGGGAGGATGGCTTGAGTCCAGGAGGTCTAGGCTGCAGGGAGCCTAGATCGCGGCACTGCACTCCAGCCTGGGTGACAGAGTGAGACCCTGTCTCAAAAAGAAAAAAAAAATTACTGAAAAGCATAAAGATTTTGTCAACTATAATTCCACAACCCAGAGATCCCTACTTTTTAGTACTGTATATTCAATGGTTTTTCAGATGTTTCTTGGACTTAATATGTTGAGCCTTTCCCCATGATATTTAAAACTCTTGATAAACATGGATGTAATGACTGAATGTCCATGTAATGTGTATACACATTGTAATTCAGCTGCCCACTCCTCTAAGCGTGGGTATTTAGGGTATTCTCAATTTTAGGACTAAATTAGCAGAAAGGCTGCCTCATGCAAACTGTCCCTACTCCCACCTGGGGCCAAAGGACTTGAGCCGTCCTCTCGTCGGGCACTGAGTGGGCAGAGAAGTGGTGCAAGCTCTGCCTCCTTGCCTGGCCTGTGGCCCAGCGTGTTGCTAGGAAGGAATGTGCTTGTCCAGGTGGCAGCAGAGCTGACCTCCTGGGGCCTGGCCTTTGGGTCACCTGCTTGTCCCCCAGGAGGCCTGGCTGGGTCCCCAGCCTTTCACCTGGGTCTTGCATTTTGGAATCCCCCTGCCCCACTGTGAGTAGGCAAAGCCAGCTCCCTGGCCTTTTTCTCAGAGGTGGGGGTGGATCCCTTGGTCCACCCCTGACCACTCAGAGCAGGCCTAACTGCTGTGAGTCAGCGCTCTCTCCAGCCCTGGGAGACAGGGACCTCCGAGGCCGAACACTACCTTGTTTGATGACAGGGACTAGCTTGATGACATCTCAACCATGTAAAGTAGGGAGATTTTACACACACCCCGCAAAATCCAGATGTCTGGCCTGTCTTAACTATGGCTGATGCATGCTGCTGGCTGTGCTAAGGGGGCAGACTCTAAACCTCTTTTTTTTTTTTTTGAGACAGCCTCGCTCTGTCACCCTGGGGTGCAGTGGTGCTATCATAGCTTACTGCAGCTTCAGACTCCTGGGCTTAGGTGATCCTAACCCTCCGGATTACAGCTGGGATTATAAGCGTGCACTGGCACACTCGGCTGAGTTTTGAAATTTTTGTAGAGATGGGGTCTTGCTATGTTGCTCAGGCTGGCCTAGGCCTTTCTTGAAAGATGAGAATTTTCGCGATGCCGGTGTACGTTTTCACCTCCCGTGGTCTGAGGGGAAAAAATGGTGGCCGCCTTCTTAGGGGGTTCTTGGGAGTCCAGCCCCGCACAGCCCCTCACCCGCCTTACCTGGCTTTCACCTGTAGTCAGTGGACGTTGTTGCCTGTCATTTAGTAATGAGAACCCAGCTGTGTAAACCTCCTAAACTACCACATAGGAATCTGGCTCTTAACATACCTTTCCTGAGGTGAGGGGTGCTCACTACAGGACGTTCTGCAAGAAAAGTCCTAAACATGCCCTGACGGAAGCTGGAGCCAAAGTCTGTGTCTGCGGATTGTTTCCTGAGGAGAGGTTTCTGGGGGTGGGCTGATGTGAGACCAGGGTCTGGGCCTTGGGAGGGGATGGCTGGCTGGAGGACAGCTCTGGGGAAGGGTTGCTTCCCTGGGATCTGCCCTCATGGGACTGGCACCATGATGGTGTCCCCTCTTCTGGGGTCGGGATAAGCCAGGTAACCATGGCTTCCTCATGGGGTGCACACCCTCTTCCCCCTCTAATAGTCTTGGCCGCCACAGCTCTCCTGCAAGGCAGATTGGGAGCAGGGGTGGACACAGGTTCTAAGTGTGCTCTGGCTACTGGAAGACCCATCTCCACAGGTCGACTTGCCAGAGACCACCCCAAGTGGAAAATTCTGGGGGCTGGGCCAGGGTGAATCCAGGGCTCGGAGGACCTGGAGTATGTATAATCTGGGGCCCCCTTTAAAGAGACAGAACATGACATTACATAGACACAGGCAGGTAGAGGAAAGAGAACATGACATTACATAGACACAGGCAGGTAGAGGAGAGAGAGAGAACATGACATTACATAGACACAAGCAGGTAGAGGAGAGAGAGAGAACATGACATTACATAGACACAGGCAGGTAGAGGAGAGAGAACATGACATTACATAGACACAGGCAGGGACAGGGCTTCAGAAGGGGCTCGTGGAGTGAGGGGTC
Source organism: Macaca mulatta (assembly GCF_049350105.2). Classification (NCBI taxonomy): domain Eukaryota; kingdom Metazoa; phylum Chordata; class Mammalia; order Primates; family Cercopithecidae; genus Macaca; species Macaca mulatta. The sequence goes on along the minus strand of NC_133425.1, from coordinate 53,384,104 downwards.
CCGAGGGTGGGCTGCCGTTGGGTGGTCCCAGGTGGCGTTGGGGTGGCTTTGGTTGCACTTGCTCTCTGGGCTTTCCTGAAGAGCTGGGGCTGGCTCTGTCCTGTGGAGGGAGAGGGCGCGGGAGGCTGTCAGTACCAGCCCAGGTTTCGCTCACCTGAAGTCCCAGGTGTGACGGGATGCTTGAACATAGGGGAACCTAAGGCCACAGCCTTAGAAGAAGCCACGGCCACATCAGTCATCCCTGGTGCTGGGCAGGAGGCCTGGGTGTGGGCTGGAGCTGAGAACTGAGTCTCACCTTGCTCCTGACTCTGTGCCCATAGGTGGAACACCTGAAGGAGAAGCTCATTAGCCAGGCCCAGGAAGTGAGCCGACTGCGATCTGAGCTGGTGAGGCCACAAGGCTGTCCTGGGGCAGCACAGGGGGCTGGCCTGGCCCTGTGTAGATGGGCCCTGCCAGGGGCAGGGGTGCAACCCTCTCTCTGCTGAGCCCACACATCCATCCCACCCTGTCTCAGAAACACACCGAGAGCCTTATCCCTATGTCCTGGTACCCTCAGAGGCCTTGTGGCTCCAAGGGGTGGGAGATTCCTTCCCGGTTGCTGACATTAAACAGGAGTGTGAACCCTGGTAGAAATATGTCTCTCCTTGTGACTTTCACACTCAGAATAGGGGCAGCAGGGCGAGCAGGCCCTGGGTTGCCACCCTTCTCGACTCTGCCTTCCACTATCTTTCTCTTGGTTTCTCTCTTGAGCTCGTTTCCTCCTCTCTTGCGCTTGCCTTTTCTTTTTCTCCTTCCGTCTGCCTTTCTCCTCACCTCCCCTCTCTCCCCTGCCCTTGTGCCATCTCCGCTGGCCCCTCTTCCTTCCCCTGCCATCTGCCCTCACCACATGCGCCCCCTCGGCCCTGGCTCTCTGCAGGGGGGCACCGACTTGGAGAAGCACCGGGACCTGCTGATGGTGGAGAATGAGCGACTGAGACAGGAGATGCGGCGCTGCGAGGCCGAGCTGCAAGAGCTACGTGCAAAGCCAGCAGGTCCCTGCCTGGGTTGTGAGCACAGCCAGGTGAGCAGAATGGCCGCAGCCCCCATGCTGGTCCTGGAGGGCCACCCTGGGTCCTCAGAGTGAGCCTGTCCCTTGCACTCATCTAGTGCCTCCCACTGGCTGCAGGAGAGTGCCCAGCTCCGTGACAAGCTGTCCCAGCTGCAGCTGGAGATGGCGGAGAGCAAAGGCATGCTGTCAGAGCTGAACCTGGAGGTGCAGCAGAAGACTGACCGGCTGGCTGAGGTGGAGCTGCGGCTCAAGGACTGCCTGGCTGAGAAGGCACAGGAGGAGGAGCGACTCAGCCGGCGCCTGCGTGACAGCCACGAGACCATTGCCAGCCTGCGGGCCCAGTCCCCACCTGTCAAGGTGAGCCCTGGCCCACCTGATCTGTGCCTCAGCCCAATGCCCCTGGTGCCTGGGGCAGGGCCAGCCCATAAGAGGAGCTTGACCTGGTCAATAGGTAGGTGCATGTGGGTGGAGGAATCATTCCAATTCTGTGCTTGATCCTGCCCCTTTCCCTTCCTGTATCCAGAGCCAGGCACCGAGTAGGTATCCAACAACTGAGGTGCCAGGCACAGATGCAGCGCAGCCTCTGGATTCTGCCCCCATCTTTGCCTTTCTTGTTTGTACCCAGGATGGGGCCCCAGGCAGGCTCATAGTAGCCTCTTGTTAAGAAGAGAAGGTTCCAGGCCAGGCGCGGTGGCTCAAGCCTGTAATCCCAGCACTTTGGGAGGCCAAGACGGGCGGATCACTAGGTCAGGAGATCGAGACCATCCTGGCCAACACGGTGAAACCCCGTCTCTACTAAAAAATACAAAAAACTAGCCGGGCGAGGTGGCGGGCGCCTGTAGTCCGAGCCACTCAGGAGGCTGAGGCAGGAGAATGGCATAAACCCGGGAGGTGGAGCTTGCAGTGAGCTGAGATCCAGCCACTGCACTCCAGCCTGGGCAACAGAGTGAGACTCCGTCTCAAAAAAAAAAAAAAAAAAAAAAAAAAGAGAAGGTTCCAGGAGACCCCCCAGCTTTCTGGAAAGCCAGGACCTCAAGGCTCCTCTAGTTTTTTCCAGGTTTCTGAGTGGGATGTTCCTGAGAGTTCCTTTCCCTGGCCGGCTGCGTCTCAGGGTCTGGGGTGAGGTCTGGTGCCTGCTGGCTCCACGCGCCATTCTTCCCTCGCCCTGCAGTATGTCATCAAGACAGTGGAGGTGGAGTCGTCTAAGACCAAGCAGGCCCTCAGCGAGTCCCAGGCCCGCAACCAGCACCTGCAGGAGCAGGTGGCTATGCAGAGGCAGGTGCTGAAGGAGATGGAACAGCAGCTGCAGAGCTCACACCAGCTGACCGCGCGGCTCCGGGCGCAGGTACACAGGCTGTGTGGGGGCACACACCCAGCCCGGAAGCCAGAGACAAGCCCTTGGGCCAATGCACTGGTTAAGCATTCGGACACCCCACAGACATGGGGTCCAGTCCCTCCTCTCCCCGATGGCCATGGGACCCAGGGCAAGTTTTGTCCGGTGTCCATTTCCTCATCTATTATAACACGATCTGGTCCCAGAACCCACCTCAGAGTGGGGAGTCAGGAACGTGATCCCAGGAAGCTTTTTGCCCAGGGCCCAGCACACAGGCTTGCTCAGTAAGTTCTACAGTGGTACTCGTCACTGTCATCACAGAGGCCCTCTCCTACCTTCCTGAGGGCACGTGACTTGGGCACCTGATGTGTGCTTAGTACTGGGTTGGTGTTGGGGGCCAATGTACAGAGCTCACAGCCCTTTACGGGGAGAGAGACAAGGCCATTCTACCCCTCCGTGTGTGCACACGTGTGTGTGCATGTGTGTTCATGGGCATGGGAGGTGACCAGTGGGGCTTCTTTCTCGGTATGGCACCTGCCCCTCTCCCTCCCACACCTCGAGGTACTGAGCCTTTTCCTGGTCTGGCTGCCAGATTGCCATGTACGAGTCAGAGCTGGAGCGGGCCCATGGGCAGATGCTGGAGGAGATGCAGTCCCTGGAAGAGGACAAGAACCGGGCCATTGAGGAGGCCTTTGCCAGAGCCCAGGTGGAGATGAAGGCTGTGCACGAGAATCTAGCAGGTGAGCTGACTGGGGCCCTGTCTACCCCACACCGCGGCCTCTCATCCCCTCCCGCCTCACAGCCCAAGTGTCCCCATAGGCGTCCGGACCAACCTGCTGACCCTGCAGCCAGCACTGCGGACCCTCACCAACGACTACAACGGGCTCAAGCGGCAGGTGCGCGGCTTCCCGCTGCTGCTGCAGGAGGCCCTCAGGAGTGTCAAGGCCGAGGTGAGCGAGGGCAGTGGGTGGGAGGGTCCAGGGTGAGGGAGCGCACTGGGAGAGGCACAACATCCACCCAGGGCTCCCCTCCAAAGCTCAGACAAAGCCCCTCAGACAGCAGCCCCTGCCCCACCCATCATGACTTACTGCTGCCCTTATAGGCCCTGTTTGAAACTAGACTGCTTAGGGCAGGCATTCGGCTATTTGTCTTACTATGATTCTTTAAACCAAACATGTTACAGATAACTTCATATTTCAAACATGCAGGCCAGGCGCGTTGGCTCACACCTGTAATTCCAACACTTTGGGAGGACAAGGCGGGCGGATCACAAGGTCAGGAGTTTGAGACCAGTCTGGCCAACATGGCGAAACTCCGTCTCTACTAAAATCACAAAAATTAGCTGGGCATGGTGGCAGGTGCCTGTTAATTCCAGTTACTGAGGAGGCTGAGGCAGGAGAATCACTTGAACCCGGGAGGTGGAGGTTGCAGTGAACCAAGATCGTGCCACTGCACTCTAGCCTGGGTGACAGCGAGACTCTATCTCAAAAACAAAAAACATGCTACATACATATTTTTAAAAAAATTATTTATTAGAGACAGGGTTCATTATGTTGCCCAGGCTGGTCTTGAACTCCTGGCTTCAAGCAGTCCTCCTGCCTTGGCCTCCCACAGTGCTGAGATTATTGGTGTGAGCCACCATGACTGGCCGATACAGTCTTATCTCTGTTAGGTTTAACTTAATTCTTTCAAGCTGTACTTGTATATATGAGAATAGCCAGTGCCTCTTAAGTGCCTCCTACATGTCGAGCTGTTTATAGCCGTTAGCTCCTTGAATTTGTATGATAGCTTTGCAAAGACTAATATATTTTGGGAACAAAATATAGTTCTTCTTTTTTTTTTTTTTTTTTTTGAGACGGAGTCTTGCTCTGTCGCCCAGGCTGGAGTGCAGTGGCGCGATCTTGGCTCACTGCAAGCTCCGCCTCCCGGGTTCACGCCATTCTCCTGCCTCAGCCTCCCGAGTAGCTAGGACTACAGGCGCCCACAACCGCGCCCGGCTAATTTTTTGTATTTTTAGTAGAGACGGGGTTTCACCGTGGTCTCGATCTCCTGACCTTGTGATCCGCCCGCCTCGGCCTCCCAAAGTGCTGGGATTACAGGCGTGAGCCACCGCGCCCGGCTATAGTTCTTCTTTAAAAGAGTATGTCAATAATACGTGGACATGGTGAAAAGTCAAACTCCATAGCGGGGCATCAGGTGAATAGGAAAGGCCTCTCTGCCACCCACCCAACTCCCCCAGTGTGGCCTCTCAGCATTTCTCCCTGACCATTCTGAGCATGCTTAAGCCAATTGATATGTGTGTGTGTGAATATATGGTAGGCCCTTCCCCCACTCACAGGTTCTGCGCTCCCAGATTCAAACAACCACAGATCAAAAATATTTGAAAAAGATTAAAAATAACAGTACAACATTTAAAAATAATAGAAGTAAAAATAACATATAACAACTATTTACACAGCATTTTTTTTTTTTTTTTTTGAGACAGTGTTTCGCTCTTGTTGCCCAGGCTGGAGTGCAATGGCGGGATCTCAGCTTACTGCAACCTCTACCTCCCGGGTTCAAGTGACTCTCCTGCCTCAGCCTCCTCAGTAGCTGGGATTACAGGCACATGCCACCATGCCCAGCTAGGTTTTTTTGTTGTTGTTGTTGATTTGTATTTTTAATAGAGGCAGGACTTCACCATGTTGGCCAGGCTGGTTTTGAACTCCTGACCTCAGGTGATCTGCTCACCTTGACCTCCCCAAGTGCTGGGATTACAGGCATGAGCCACCGCACCCAGCCCCTACCTGGCATTTTCATTGTATTAGGTATTGTAAGTAACCTGGAGATGATTTAAAGGACATGGGCGGGGCTGGGCACAGTGGCTCATGCCTGTAATCATAACACTTCAGGAGGCTGAGGCAGGAGGAGCACTTGAGCCCAGGAGTTCAAGACAAGTCTGGACAACATGGTGGGACCCCATCTCTACAAAAATAAAAAAACTAGCTGAGTGCAGTGTCCTGCACCTGTAGTCCCAGCTACTCTGGAGGCTGAGGTGGGAGGATCGCTTGGGCCTGGGAAGTCGAGGCTACAGTGAGCCAAGATAACACCATTCATGGTGAGTTTCCACCACGTCCACGGAGCTGTGATTGCACTCCAGCCTGGGCAACAGAGCAAGACCCTGTCTCAAAAAAGTAAAGTATATGGGAGGATATGTGTAGGTTACAGGCAAACACTATATCATTTTATATCTGGGGCTTGAGCATCTGTGGAGTTTTATATCCTCCATGGTTACCAAGGGACGACTGTATACACTGTATACACTTTCCTTCTACCCCAGAAAGGGGACGTGTGATTCTGTATACAGCGGGATACTGTATGTGTGATTTTGCATCTTCTTTCCCCCTGTGAAATGTAACTGGGAGATCTTTATAGATTCATGATTTAGATGGTATTATCCCTGTTTTCCAGATGTGAAAATTGAGGCTTAAAGACATTGAGTCAGCAGTCTCAGATCCCCAGCTACTCAGGGGCAGAGCTGGAATTTGAGTCTGGTTGAATCACAGTCAAGCACTCATGCTATGGTGTGGAGGCTGAGTCCTGGCTCTATGCTTATTAGCAGAGCAGCCTTGAGCTGTCAGCTTAGAGTCTCTGGGGCTCAGTTTCATCATCTGTAAAATGGGGATGGCAGCAGTACCTACCCAGAGGGGTGATTGCGATAGTCTGACATGTGATAGTGTGTGTCAGGTACTCAGCCAGGGGCAGGAGGCAGTGAGCACCCCTCAGGGGTGGGCAGTTGGGCCAGCAAGGCTGATGGAGCTGACCCCCTGACAGTGGTGTGCACCCCCCACCAGATAGGCCAGGCCATCGAGGAGGTCAACAGCAACAACCAGGAGCTGCTGCGCAAGTACCGCCGTGAGCTGCAGCTGCGCAAGAAGTGCCACAACGAGCTCGTGCGGCTGAAAGGTGACTGCAGGAGGGCTGGGGGTGGACACCAGCCTCGGGGCCTCGACCTGGCTTGGCAGTCATGCCTGGAGCTCACCCCACCGTTGAGGCGCTATTCTAATCCCATCTCTGTAGATAAGGAAACAGAGGCACAGAGAAGGCAGGGAACTTGCTCAAAGCCACAGGGATATTAAATGGTCCGCCTTGGATTTGAACTTGAGTCTGTCCAGCTCAGAAGCCCTGGCCCCAGTGCTTGGGCAGGTGACTCCCCAGGCCCTGGATGGCCGAGGGGTGTGGTACTGCAGCACTGGGTTGTTGGCAGCTGGAAAGCCACTTGTTCTGACCTGGGGCCTGGTCAAGCTTGAGACTCCACCATGCACTGCATGGAGCTCTAGAGTGCCTGCTCTGTGCCAGGTGCCGTTCCAGCCCGAGGCTATGGTCATGGCCCCACAGACTGCCTCCCGGTGCTCACTTTAGTATGAGAATGGACAATGGTGATTGTCAGGGAACCCCAACCCTGCCCCTTTCCAGGGCTGAGACAGGCTCTCCTGGGTATGGGACAGGCAAATGTGTTGAGGGGCTTCCCAGAGAAGGCAAAGTTAGAGCTGAGACCTGGATGGTGAGCTGGAACAGATGGGTGAAAAGGGAGGGCAGGTGGGCCATGCTGGAAGTGGGGGATGTTTCCTCTTCATTACAAGAACACAGGAATCCCAACGAAGGCTGGAAGTAGATGGTGGCATGACCAGCTCATGCTGCCAGATACCCTTGTGGCTGCCCCACTATCTGGGCCCTCAGATACACCATCAGTCATCACCTGCTGCCAGGCCTATATGCCCATCTGATTCCTAAGCCCTGTCCTGCCATTCAGAAGGCTCTTTGCTCACTGGGGCCCAAGCCCCTCATTGTCTAGATGAAGAAACTGAAGTCCAGGGAGGAAAAGAGAGTATCCGTTCTGGCGTCTCATCCTGACTGGGTGCAGTGCCTGAGCCCCACAACTGACCTTTCCTCCCCATCCCCAAGGCAGAGCTCCACCCCAGTCAGCTGGTCTGTTCAAGAAGAAATGTACTAAGTGAATGCATACTATAGTGTGAATGATGGATAACAGCTTTGTGGGCCCCCTTCCCCTAGGGGGCTGTGCTTAAAAGTCAGGGGACTCCTAGGCCAACTGGTCTGCCTGGGACACCAGTGGACCAGAGTGGAGACTGGTCTTGACATGGCCTGGGCCCATTTCCCCATCCCCAACCAACCCAGGGAACATCCGAGTGATTGCTCGTGTCCGGCCAGTCACCAAAGAGGATGGGGAAGGACCTGAGGCCACCAATGCTGTGACTTTCGATGCCGACGACGACTCCATCATCCACCTGCTGCACAAGGGAAAGCCTGTGTCCTTCGAGCTGGACAAGGTGTTCTCCCCACAGGCCTCGCAGCAGGACGTGAGTGTGGCCCCATGCGGGAAAGGGAAAGCAATGGAGAGAGGGAAAGACGGACTCACAGGGAGGGAGAGGGGCTGGGCAGGAAGAAGCCTAAGAGTGGGGGGTACAGGAATCAGAAGTGGGAAGCCAGGGTCCCGCACCTTCCTCTGGAGGACAGAAGAGGGTGGGAAGTTAAGACTGAAGGCCTTAGAAGCCTCCTTTGGAAGGAGAGATCCAGAAACAGCCCATCCCCTCCCATGGCTGTGGTTCCTTCCATCCCCAAGGCCCCTTCTACCATGTGGCCCCGCCCACCCTTAAGGCCCATCCCACTATCATAACCCATTCCATTCTCTCAGCTATGGCTCCTCCCACCATGTGGCCCCTCCTATATCCAGTCCCTTCCACCACATGGCCCCACCCACAGCCTCTCCCACCACCATGGCTTTGGGTCCTCCCATCCACGTGGCTCCTTCTACTGCATGGCCCTGCCCACTCTCAAGGCCCCTCCTTCCATCACAGCCCATCCCACCCTCATGCTGTGGCCCCTCCATCTGCATGGCCCCACCCACACTCAGGCCCCTCCCACCCTCCCACCATGTGGCCTCACCCACCTTCAGGCCCCTCCCACTATCACAGCCCCTCCCACCCTCATGGCTGTGACTGCCCACCCACATGGCCCCATCTGTCTTCATGACCCTGCCCATCTTCTCCATCTGGGAGTACCCTCCTGTATCAGTCCCCTGGGCCTTCCTAGGAATCCCCCGACCCCCTGAGGCTGTATGAGAACCATGTGTTCTCAGTGTCCACTCTTCCCTTGTCTCTGCCCAGACCAACCTGCTAGCCGGACCAAGGCCTGTGCCCTCTTGTTCTCATGTCTGGTTCTGTCTTTGCCCCCATCCGCTGATGGCTGGCAGGCAGGCCCAGGCCAGAGAGTCCCCAGGCATGTGCTGGCCTCTGCCTTCCTTGTGCTGAGCGCTCTTTGAGAGAGAGCAGGAGGAGCTGGGGGAAGGGCAGCAGGCACCGGCCTGTCTTCCCTGCAGTCTTTGGGCGGCCCAGTTGCCCACTGATGTCTAACATATGACTCACGAATCACGAATCATTGTGAGCTGAGTGACTGCAGTAACACGTGCTGTGGTGTTGCTAAAGGACAGCATGGTTGGGGAGGTGGCTGGACTTGTAGCTGGTGGTCCCAGTGGCCCTGGAAGCCCCCCACCAGCCTCCCTGCCACCATCTTCCCAGGTGTTCCAGGAGGTGCAGGCCCTGATCACCTCTTGCATCGATGGCTTCAATGTCTGCATCTTTGCGTACGGCCAGACGGGTGCCGGCAAGACATACACGATGGAGGTGGGTGCTGCCCCACGGGGTGGGGGTTCACAGTGAGGTATGAAGGGAATGCGGGCTCCTTCATTGGTCTTGGAGTTTTGTGCAGTGTGTGTTTTGCCTCATTTGGTCCTCACAACCCAGGAGCAGAGGCTGTAGTTATCTGTGTTAGCCCCAAGGCACCAGGCCTTAAGAGGGGGCCCCCTTGCCCAACGGTACCCACAATGGGCCCAGCAGGACTGGGGAAGAGGCAAGGGGGGTCTGTCATCACAGGGATCTTGGCCTGGGGACAGAGTCCAGGGCAGGCCACCCACCTCTCTCAGGACCGGGGCTGCGTTTCACCTTGACTGTGCACTGCACGCCCCTGCTTTATGGCTGCCTTGGCCGGGCCTGGGGGATCTGGGATGAGTGGTTGGTCTCAGTCCTCAAGGAGATCCCAGGGCAAGACTGGCATGCGAAGGCTGTGGTGGGGAGCCCAGCTCTTGCTGGTGGCCCCTGGGGCCAGGCCAAGGCTTCCTCTCCCTGCCCGTCACCGGCGCCCTCCCAGGTGTGGTGGAGCAGGTGGCTGGCCAGGGAGGGGGGCGTTGAGATGAGGAAGGATCTTGACTGTGGGCAGAGGGCAGTGGAAAGCTAGCCCTGACTCTTGAGGGGTGCTGTGGGATTCCCTAGGTCAGAAGGAGGCCAGGTGGTACGGCATCTGGGCAGGGGAAAGGGCTGGCCCGGCCTGCTGGGCAGGGAGCCTGTCATGGCGGCCCTCTATTTCCCATCTGGACTCTGCTGTTCCCTCAATTCTGGAACTAGTGAGACTAGTTAGTGGGGGCAGGCCAGGCCAGGTGGGAGGAGGAAGGGGGTGTGTGCAGCATCCCCTGGGCTCCCTGTTCTGCTTTGGGATTGCTTAGAGTTGAGTTGACCACCAGAAACATCAGCGTTCGTCCTCAAGCGTATCTGCTGATGCCTGAGGCATATCGGGCATTGTGCCAGGTACAGCTTTGACCCAAACAGTCCCTGCCTCCACAGGGGGCCCTCCCCACAGTGCCAACCTGGCTGTGGGGAGGCAACACAGTCCACATAAATCAGCAAGTGTCCTGTCAGGCCAGGGAGAAAAATAAAGCCAGGGATGTGGAACTGACTAGGGGGAGGGACAGGGCGTTTGGGGGTGCTGGGCGAAGGAGCAGCCTCCCTGAGGGAGATGACAGAGCCGACCACGGGGAGGTCAGAGGAGCACCCAGGGCAGAGGGAGCTGCAGGGCCAAGGCCAAGAGGCCAGAGCATGCCAGGGGCACCTGAGGCCCGACCAGGAGGCCCCTGCGGCAGGAATAGAGAGAGGGTGAGAGATACTGTCAGAAGAAGGGCGAGGGCCAGGCTCCCAGGGCCTCGAGGGCCCAGGTAGGGACTCCAGGTTTCCTTCTAGAAAGGCCGGCCCACCCCTCCTGCCCCAGGACACTGGTCCACTCCTCCCTGTGCCTCCTCTCCACCACCCACAGAGCCCAGGCCTCAGCCTCCCTGAGATTGAGCCCCTTTCTGGGCAGTGGTGGGGTCATTCATTTCCAGCACCCCTCCCAGGTGGCCCCGCAGGGCCAGGCATGCATCTGGCCGTCAGCTGGCCTATGTGGGGTCTGGGCCAGGCCCCTCACCCCAGTGCCGGACAATGAGTCTCAGGGTAGTCCTGGCAGGGCGATACCATTTTAATGGTGGGGAAATAGAGGTGCAGTTGCCTGCAGCTGGTGGAGGGCATTTTGGGGGACAGTGGCAGGTAGGTAGGTTTGGGCAAGGAGGCTTGCCTGTGAGGAGTAACCAAGGGGCTTGGGGGACAGACGCCACACGAGCATCTTTGGGGACAGGCCTGGCTCACTGGGGCCTTTCCTTCTGCCCCCAGGGGACCCCTGAGAACCCAGGTATCAACCAGCGGGCCCTGCAGCTGCTCTTCTCCGAGGTGCAGGAGAAGGCGTCTGACTGGGAGTATACCATCACCGTCAGCGCCGCGGAGATCTACAACGAGGTCCTCAGGTGGGAGCCCCAGGGTATGCAGAGCAGGCCTCAGGGGCAGCTTTGGGGTCCTCCGGGGTGGTGCTGGAATGAGGTCCTCAGGTGGGAGCCCCAGCATGTGGGGAGCAGGCCTCAGGGGCAGTTTTGGGGTCCTCTGGAGTGGTGCTGGAGCAATGGGGGATAGGAAGTGGGGTCTTCCTGAAGGGAGTACAGGGAACAGATGAGGCCATCAAGGGACCTGGCTGCAAGTCCTGACTCAGCCCATCGGTTTGGGTGGTCCTGTGGGGAGGAGGGGCTCTCTCTCAGCCTGCCCTAGCCCAGACCCAGGCAATCCTTGCCCCTACCTGTGGGCTGCACCAGGTGGCTGTGGGTGAGAGTGGGCAGCTGGGGGCCCTGCCCACAGGGCTCATTGCATTGTGGAGTGAGATCTCTGCGTCAGCTGAATGCGGTGGAGGAGCTGGAGGAGGAGAGATGCGCTCAGCTGATGGCTGAAGAAGGCTTCCTGGGTTGGGGGAACATTCCTGGCTGGGGGGCTGGGTGCAGTGCAAACAGCAGCCAGAAATGGGAGGAGGGCGTGACTGTCTCACCTACCCCTCCAGGGACCTGCTAGGGAAAGAGCCTCAGGAAAAACTGGAGATCCGGCTATGCCCAGATGGCAGTGGGCAGCTGTATGTACCAGGGCTGACTGAGTTCCAGGTGCAGAGCGTGGACGACATCAACAAGGTGTGGAGGAGGGAGCCCCTGACCACAGCCACGCTGCTCTAGAGGACAGAACTGGGTTTGAATGTAGGCTCTGCTGTGTCCTAAGCACGCACCCTTGGGCAAGTCCCCACGCCTCTCTGAGCCTCAGTTCCCTCATCTAAACTGCAGAGGGTGGTGCCAACTCCTCACGGGTGCTTGGGGCCAGGTGACTCTGAGGACCCCATTCTCAACGCTGTGCCTCTGCCCTCCCGCTCCCAATCCCCCAGGTGTTTGAGTTCGGCCACACCAATCGCACGACGGAGTTCACCAACCTCAACGAGCACAGCTCCCGCTCGCATGCGCTGCTCATCGTGACGGTGCGAGGCATGGACTGCAGCACGGGCCTCCGCACCACGGGTGAGAGTGGCGGGCAGCCTGGCCTGAGGATCCCCACAACCACAAGGGGCATGGCAGGCCTGATCTGCTGGGTGCCCTCCCTGCAGGGAAGCTGAACCTGGTGGACTTGGCTGGCTCCGAGCGCGTGGGCAAGTCGGGGGCTGAGGGCAGCCGCCTGCGGGAGGCACAGCACATCAACAAGTCGCTGTCAGCTCTGGGGGACGTCATTGCTGCCCTGCGCTCCCGCCAGGGCCACGTGCCCTTCCGCAACTCCAAGCTCACCTACCTGCTGCAGGATTCACTTAGTGGTGACAGCAAGACCCTCATGGTGGTACAGGTGAGTGCCTTGGGTTAGGGCGGGCCAGTCCCTAGAGTGGAGGGGCTGCGCTAGCAGCGAGACCCGGTCACCCCAGGCTGTGCAAAGGAACCCTTGTCTCAGCAGCTCCATAGTCAGCAACAGCCCCCAGCCCCAGACCTGGCCACACACACCCTGTGTGACTCCCAGTCCCTCCTCTCCACCTTTGACCACGCTACCTCTGCCACCTTGCCTGCCCTCTCACCCCATCTTTCAGTCCTCTCCAGGAAGCCTTCTGACATCCCCAGCTGTGAGCTCCCTCTGTTGGCCCTGCTGTCCCTCCAGCTGGCCTGGTTGGGCAGTGAGCTCTTGTGTCCCGTAGGTGTCCCCCGTGGAGAAGAACACTAGCGAGACGCTCTATTCTCTCAAGTTTGCTGAGCGGGTGCGCTCTGTGGAGCTGGGGCCTGGGCTACGCAGGGCAGAGCTTGGGTCCTGGTCGAGCCAGGAACATCTAGAGGTACGGGGACTGTCACAGGCCTGGCTCAGGTGGCCCTGGGTCAGAGACTTTGGGTCATGGCAGGAGTGGGGAACTGGGCGGGGACGTCCTGAAGCAGTGGGGGCGGGGAAGCTGCCGGAGGTGGGTGGAGCTACAGCTGGAACCCACAGCCAGGAGCCTCTTCAGTACAGGTAATTCTTCTTGGCCTCAGAGGTTCCTGTGGGGTGACCAGCTGGCCGTGGGGGTGGCACACAGTAGGTACTAGTTGTACCTAGCACACAGTGGTAACTAGTTGACTTCTTTATATGTATTATCTCGTTTAATTCTTACCATAACTGAGGCTGGGGCACGAGCATCATGCCCATTTTGCAGATGAGGAAACTGGGTGTTAGGAGGTTAGGAGGCAGGGCAGGGGAGTAGAGAGCAGCACAGCAGGGTGGGGAGCCAGGGCAGCCGTGGCCCACGCCCACCCGCCCTTCCCTGCTGACAGTGGGAGCCGGCTTGTCAGACGCCACAGCCCTCAGCACGGGCCCACTCAGCCCCCAGCTCTGGGACCAGTAGCCGCCCTGGATCCATCCGGAGGAAGCTGCAGCCCTCGGGTGAGCCTGGGGTGGAAGTGTGGGTGGGGGAGTCTCCCCAGGATAATAGTCACCAGGCTGCCCTTACCTGGATTGGCTTTCTATTTTCTTTCCTTTTTAAAAAGTTCTTACAACTTCTTCAGAACCTGTTTTACAACCTCCCCTGCCCCCAGGCAGTCGTCAGGGCAGACAGTGCTGTGTTCAGTCTGCAGGTGGGAAATGAAAGGTCCGTGGGGAGGGGTAGTGTAAGGAGACCCCAGCCTCCCAGCTTGGGGTGCTGACTTTACCCTGGGACCCTGCTCTCTGAGGGTGGGCTGGCTGGGCCTGTGCAGTAAGCCCCCTCCAGAGCAGTCCCTGCATCCCCCTCCCTGCACCTCAGCTGCCCTGGGGATAGAAAGGGCAGGGCTTGCCTACGTCCTAGGTGAGGAGTGAGCCCCACCACAGGACTGGGATCCAGGACTCCAGCCCCTGTTTAGCCCAGATCATGGGAAGGCCTGGCCTGTCCTTGAGTCCAAAGGGGTAGCAGCAGCAGGGTCCTGTGGGGTACTGGCCTGAGGCAGGCCCACCAGTGAGACGCCTGTCACTTTGATTTCAGCCTGACGGCTGGGGCTGCAGCCTCTAGGTGAGTGTGGGGCCAGTGGCCCAGGGCTACCCGCCTGCCCGCCGCCATGGGTTGCAGGGCTGCGCTGGGACGTTCTGCTGCTCAGGGCTGGGTCTGGCCTCCGCTGGTGTTGTCTGTCTGCTTCTGCTGGGTTCCCTCCTGCTCTTGGTGGCACCTGTTGTGGGCTGCCGGTGGGCGAGTGGACAAGAGGCTGATGATCCCGGTGCCCCTGCAGGGAAGTCGCGGCCACTGCCTGTGTGACGGATGTGACCCCGCTGGGCCTGGAGCTGGGCCCCGAGGCCTCACCGGCCTGTTCCTGCTGCAGCGCCAGGACCCCCGGAGGTGGAGGCAAGAGTGAAGGCTCCTCTTCTGCCCCGTCTCCCCTCAGAGATGAGAAACATGTTCAGAAGGAAACGGTGTCTCTCGGCTGTGGCTCTGGGTGCAAATTGCATGGGCGGAAAAGCGGGGGTGGCTGCTCTTCCTGGCGGGCCTGGGCTGTCAGTGAGCTGGGCCCCGTGAGGAGGGCAGGAGAGTGGAGGAGGGCGGGCCTCTCACCCAGGCTGCCCCAGCTCCTCTCCTCAGCTTGCAGGACTGGCCAGCCCCCTCCTTCGTGGGTGGGCAAGGAGCCTCCTGGCAGGCTCAAGAACCATTCGGACTGGGGTGGGTTGGTGGCACCAAGGGCAGCCCTCCCCGCCCCTCTCCTTCAAGGAGGGGTCCCGCAGCTGGGGTGTGTACAGAGGCGCACGGCCTCCTGCCACGGGGCCGCGCCATATTTATGGCTGACAGAGGCAGCCAGTGGGTGGGGGATTCTGCTGCTCCCTCACCTGCCTGGCTCACTGGTCTCTTGAATTTTCTTCCCTCTGAAATCTATTTAAGAACTTTTGGAAGCTTAGCCATTTTTACTTATTAAAATAAAAGCCTTTTTACACAAGTATGGTCTGAAAACTTTGGCCTGTGAGCCCCTCTTGGTCTGCTAAGGGGGATGGGGCACTGGCAGGTCCTGTGGACTCCCGGGGTGACAGCCCTCCAGGAGCTGTCCTCTAGGTCAGTTAGGGACATGCATCCTTAACAACTGGGGGGAGCCCGCGCTGTCCCACCCTGGGTCACTTTCTCTGTTGTTTGTGGTCACAGTCACCTCATGCAGTGCCTACCGTGTGCCCACAATAACTGACCGACCTCCCTCCATGTTACTGATGGGAAGGAAACTAAGGCTGGAGAGAGCTTCGAAAGCTCATTAAAGCCTTGCCCAAACCATGCTGGCCTTCCGGGTTACTGCTGGGCACCACCCACTGCCCACCCTTTGCCCTGGCCTTTTCCCTCTTCAGTGAACTGGCCAGAGGTCCGCGCCACCTTCCTCCAGTGCCGAGGACCCTGACCACCCCGGGACAGGGCTGTACCTGGTCCCTGCCTTGGGAGCAGGAGGGGGCCCACCTGTCGCAGTGACCACAGAGCAGTGGGCCCTTTCCCGCCAGCCAGTGCTGGGGGCTCCAGCAGGGAATGACAGCTGATCAGAGCCCTGCTCAGAAGAAGGGGCAGGTGCCTTCCAGTCCTGCCCCTGGAGGCATCCTGGGGGTGTCCATAAGACAACTTGTGTGTGGCTGAGGTGGGGAGGACCGGCTGGTGGGGCCCACCCCTACCTAACCTCAACACCCAGTGGTGGAAGGGTGGTTGCCGCCTCCCTTTCCTTCCCAGTCTGAACTGATGTCCCACAGGCCTGACTCTCTGCTGCCCCCTGCTGGCCACACGGCCCAGAGCCCCACCCCAGGGCTTGGAGGGGGTGTGGCCTCATCTCAGAAACGACGGGGCAGGCACTCCTGGGACGTGGGGAGCCCTGTGACCAGCAGAAAACATTCCCCGCAAGGAAACCTGGGAATAGTTACAAATTTAATAAAATTTGCCTTATAAATTACAGCAGCAGCCCCAGGGCTCAGTTCGCTGCCCCAAGAAGCAACAGTTGGGCAAAGCTGGGCAGCTATTGCTGGAGAGAGTTGTCTGAGAGTTCAGGGCTGTAGAGGTGGCCAGGGACCAGCGTTACCTCCTCCAGGACGGCCACAGGACAGCGGCAGGGGCCAGGCAGAGGCTCATGGGCCACTAGGCACAAAAGGAACAGGAGTGGGGGCTGAGGCCAGGCCCTGAGGGCAGCCAAGCGCCCCTGCCCACTGCGTTCCTCAGTCCAGACTGGCCATGAGCAGGTGCAGCTCGCGGAAGGTACTGCCGTGGCGGCCGCTCAGGCCCGACTTGCTCTTGACCAGGCCGCTGATGCTCTTGAGCTGCTTGTAGCAGAGCCGGCACTTGTGCAGCCTGTAGAGAGGGCAGTGCCTGAGGGGCCAGCTGGCACCACCACCACCCCAACCCCAGGGCCTTTGCTGTCCTAACTGCTCCAGCCCCTCCTCCCAAGGGAAGGTGGAGGCCCAGAGGGGAACTACCCAGGCCCTGCCAGGGATTGTGGGCACAGCCAGGCCATGGAGGAACCCAGCTCTGGCTAAGCCCACCCACGCCCTGAGCCATGGCCCCAGACCAACACACCCTCTGTACTCTGTCCCAACAGGACTGTCAGTAAGAGGGGCCAGGGCCTCCAGGCCTTTGTCCCCTCACCTGTTGTGGCACCCCTGCCCCCAACACACGTGCCGCCTGGCCCTCACCTCTCCTCCCTACTGATATCCACACCCACGGAGGGCGGGGCTGCCAGCATGTCCGTGATGAGGGGCAGAAACCGCTGCAGGATCAGCTTCAGGGAGGTGCAGCCCGTCTGGACGTAGCTTCAGGGGGAGATGGATGAAGTCACAAATGGACTCAGGGCCACAGACAGAAAGAGAAACAGCGAGGAACAGAGGAGAGGGGCAGACACAGACACACACACACACACACACACACACACACACACACACGCCTGTTTCCACTCCCACCTCTGGACCGTTGAGGGGCAGCAATGCTTCACAGCCAGCTCACAGGAACACCCAGGCTCTTGGGGGACTTCCCATGGTCCAGGAGGAGGCTTCCTACCTCTCCCCTCCCCCTGCCTGAGGCAGGCATGGCTTCCCCACACGCACCTCTCATACTTGCTCTGCAGAAGCTTCTCGATCTGTGGCAGGACCGTGGTGCACAGGTCCAGCTTCCACAGGGAGCTAGGAGAGGCCAGGACATGCTGCCGTCAGCCCAGCCCTGCCCCTCCACCCACTCCCCCTCGGCAGCCACTTACGCTTTCTGGTTGACGATGTTCAGGAGGTCCACCACCACCGACAGGTCGTTGATGGCCACAGCGGAGTCCACCGACGTCTGTGCAAACAGAGCACCGTCAGGGGAGGGGCAGTGGGGGACAGTGTGGCCCTGTGAGGGTGAGGGTGGGGGCACGAACGTGAATGTGGGTGTGCTGGAGGGGCTGTGGGTGTTTACAGCACTGCACCTAACGCAGTGAGTGTAAGGCCAGGCATTAAACAGGTGCTTACTAAACAGCAGCCGTGATAATGACGACAGGACGGCCTATCCCACATGGGTGGCCTCTTCTTGTTCTGCCCCACGCCTGGGCAGGCAGGTGGCAGGGGCAGGGGGCGAGATGAGGCCCTGGGCGAGGGTGGGCGCTTGCCTTGATGTCGCCCGTGGTCCACACAGCCCGCACGGTGTCCAGGTTCTTGTGGCGGCTGGTAAGCACCACACACATGGTGTCGTGGCCTTTGCGGATCTGTGACATGGCATCCTCGTCCACCAGCTCAGCCTGCTGGGGGATCTTCACGGCCTGTGTGGGATGCGCACCCAGATGCTGGCACGGGAAGAGCCGGCAGCAAAGCTCTGCTCTCCACCCACAGACCTCCACCCATGCCTCACACTGGGCTCCCACTCACGGGCAGGAAGTCGGAGGCCTTCAGCCCGATGGGCTCATTCCGGGTGGCAGGGATGATGGCAGGCTCAGCCTTGGGTGCAGGTGTGGAAGCAACCACCGGGGGCCGGGGCAGGACCTCCAGCTGAAATGGGTGTGAAGCTCAGTGGGTGCCAGCCTGGGGCCTCCCTCTCTGCCTCCCAACACGAGGGACCCCCAACCCTGGCTCAGGACCCTCTCTAGGCCCCACACCATGCTCCCTCCATGGACGTACGTTTGGCACTGGGAACTGCACATCCATGGCAGAGCTGGGCTTTGCTGCCTCCTTTGCTGTGGCTGCATCTGGAGGCAAAAGGAAAAGATAACTGGGTTCGGCCAGAAGGGCCTCAGGGCGGAGCTCTGGGCAGCATTGCAATGGGGACAGAGCGGGAGCGTGGGGAGGCAGCAGGCCAGTAGCATGGGGGCTCCAGAGGACCTGGGAGCAGGCCTGGACCTGCCTCCTCCCTCTCCCCGAACTCAATCTTAAGTCTGCCTGTGGGTGGGACCCAGGGGGCTCTAGGATGTGGCTGTCCTGTCCCTTCACTGGCATGTGTGTGGAGGGGGCTGGGATAAGTGACTGGCAAGATGGAAGTGGAGCCTCCTAGGAAACCCAGCCTTCAGAAGACAGCAAGGACGGTCCCTGAGGGAAGGCCAGGTGGAGGGCAGGGGTACTCTGTAGGACAGGGGGCCCCACACCTGCCCCTTCTCCAACCACAACGCAGATCATGTTTTCTCCCTTCTTAATCCAAACCCCCAGCTGAGGCCTTGTGGGCCTGACCTCTTGCTGGGACTCACCCCAGCTCCCCGCCTCTCAGCTCCCTTCCTGCCGGAAGCGCTCCCCTCTCCCTCTTCTTGCCAGCCCCCAGGCCTCAGCAGTTGTTGGGCCTCCTGAGAGCCTCCCGATCATCCCATCTACAGCAGACCCCATCTAAGCTGGGCCCCCAGTGACTCCTCTCCATCCTCCACAGCCCGAGTGCCCCTGGCAGGCCCGCCCGTGTGGTGGTGTCTATGTCTGTCCCCCACACATCAGGGCACAGGCTCCTTGGGAGGCACTGTCAGTCTTGCAGGGACCCGGCACATAACGGGTGGAGGGCAGAGACCCAGCGGGAGAGGCTGTGGGTCGTGTCCTGAGAGGGGAGGTTCCAGGGAAGGGGCTTGTCAGGAGGACTCACAGGGAGAGAAGATGAGGGACGGGGGGCATCAGAGACCTTAGGAAACCAGGCTCACCCAACTCACCGTCCTCTGGGGGTGCAGGGAAGGGCTCGCTTCTCCGGGGTGGTGTCCGACCTGCAGAGGAAAGAGGCCCCTGGCTGTGAGCGCTCCTGGCCAGGCCACCTGGGACCCAGGGCCCTGTCAGAGTGTGGGGGACAGAGGGTAGCTCCCAGGCATGCGGCTGCAGACTGTGGACCCTGCTCTTGGTCCCAGGAACCCTCAGTCCTTCCCCTCCCAGCCCACTTGTCCCTGGCAGGGCAGGGACTGAGACCCTGAGTAGCTGCTGGGCTGCTGCTGAGGAGTGCCCAGGGCCCCCTCTCAGTTCCATCAGAGCACAGCCTGGCAAGGTCCAGGGAACGTGAGAACAGGGTGTGGAACCCAGGATGGGTTAAGAAGAAGCTAAAGGGACGTAGAGCCACAGCAGGCCATCCTGGAAGGACCCCCAGCCTCCCTTTCACCGACGGGGACGCTGGGCTGGGGGCGGGAGCCCGGCCTCACTGATGCTGTTCTTGGGCTGAAAGATCTCGTTGTAGTCCTCGGCGTTCTGGATCTCCGCGCGGGACTCACGCTCGTCCCGGTCATCCTCGCTGCTGGGGCTGCGGCGCTCGCTCTCTGAGTTCTGCTTCACCCTGGGGGTATGAGGCCAAGCCCAAAGGAAGCAGGTGCCCTGTAAGGCCCAGGGCTGGAACTCCGAGGCTTCCCCTATGACAGGCCCTCTCCTGTGCCCCCTAAGGCCCCCCACGCCCCCACCTCTGAGGCTTGCTGCAGGTTGTGCTGGGCCGCTCGTAGATGCGCCGGAGCGGGGCACTGGGGTTGGGTGGTGGCTGTGCCAGGGGCCGGTGGTCCTGCACAGGGTCCCGGGCCACCGTGCCAGTCCTGGTGACACGTGTCAGATCCACCACATAAGAGGAGACGTTGCTCTGGGAGAAGGCCACACCTATCTGCAGGAAGCAGAGAGGTGGGGCTGGGCCTGTGAGCTGAGAGGGCAAAATCTCAGCCCCAGTGTGGGGGTAGGAGGAAGGGCCTGGGCTGGAGGGAGGCAGGTGGCCCCGTGGGAGTGGAGGGCGGTGGGTCCCATAGCTGTCTCACCAACTGGTCATTGCAGATGGCCAGGTCGGCCACCTTGCCCCAGTTGACGAGGACCACATCAAAGCACCGCTCAGGTTCCCAGCCGTAGACACGCAGCGAGTCCTGGCAGCCGCTATACAGGCAGCAGCCGTCGGGGTTGAACAGGACGCTCCTGGGCCAGGCGAGAGATGGCTGTGGGTCCTGTGGCACCCAGCCTGGTCCCCACCCCGAGGAACCCAGAGAGCCCAGGGCAAGGAGGGCACAGCAGTGGAAATGGGAAAGGCCCACCCACAGCCACGCCCCGCTGCCCGGGAGAAGCGCTGGGCCGCCCACCCCACAGCCTGCATACCTGACAGGCCCAGGCTCCCCTTCGATGCAGCTCACCACCTGGAACTTCTCCAGGTCCCAGAAACGGATTGTCCTGCAAAGGTAGCCAGGCTGTGCTGCCAAGCCTCTCTCTCATCCTGGCCTCCAAATGCCCCTGGGAAGCCAGCTTCTCTCCAGAAACCTCTCCCCCAGGGCAGGGCCACCAGGAGCAACGTCTGGGGCAGAGCTGGCCCTGACTTTGCAAGGGGGAGGCTGGGCCCGATGGCCCTGGCCCCGGGGTTGGCCCCAACAGCCATGAGCCTCCCTGCCCTACGGGGTCCCGCTAGGTGCCTTGGGTCCCAACCTGCCCATGAAGCCATAGACCTGGGACACTGAGGCCAGGGAACCAGAGCCAGGGGAGATGGACCAGGGTCCAGTCCTGGCTGGGCTGAAATCCAATTCAGTCCACACAGGATCGTCAGGCATATAACACCCCAGACAGTGACAGACCGAGAGCAGAGACGCGCAGAGGACAAGGTAGTGAAGGATGGCAGTCACGAGCAACTCGCCCGCTCCTCCTCACCTGTCAGAGCTGCCGGAGGCCAGGAGGTACTCGTTGGGGTGAAACTCGACCACGTTGACAGGCCCCGTGTGACCAGGGAACTCAGACATCATCTTGCCAGCAGTGAGATCCCAGAGCTGGAGGCAGGGCAGGGAGGAGGTCAGGGCGACCAGGCATCTTGGCTACCCACCCTCTCTAATCCAGGCCAAGCTTTTTATCTACAAGCTACCTTCCACTCGGGATGGGCTTGGGACATGCCCCATCAGGAGGGAGGTGAGGACTCAGCCTGGTGTGATCAGCAGCCCCCAGCCCCCAGCCCCAGGGCCCAGGTCAGGCTGGGAGCTACCTTCACGGTATGGTCATCTGCGGCCGACGCCAACCACTTCCCATCGGGGCTGAACCGGAGACACCGCACAGCCTGGCTGTGCCCCTGAGGGAGGACACAGCATGAGCTCACCCTGGGATCCTGGGCCCAACAGACCTCTCCCTGCCTCCTCCTCACTCCTATGGGACCCCTTCTATGTAACGACACCGGTTATCCACCTGGTTCTGTAGGGAGCAGTTTGATGAACGTGGCTCTAGGGGATTCATGAAGAGCCAGGGGATCCAGGTGGGCCACCCATGGCACTCCTGCTTGGCTCCAGATCCATGTTTTATGTTCTCACCCATGTGGGACAGCTGTCCCCTCCATCCCCTGCCGGGGTCTGGGCACCACGCCACACTCAATGCCTGCAAGGTGCTCACGGAGTCACTGACAGAGCGCATCCTTACCCTGTATCGGAAGACACAGCCTTTCCTCCTGATGTCCCAGAGCTGTGGGGGTGAGAGAAGCAAAGGGGCAGAGTCAGGAGAGGTCATGACTGAGGCCCAGAGCCACGACTGGAGGAAGGTGTGTGGCTGTGAGCAGAGGGCGGGACGCAGGCTTCTCTAGGTTGTTACTCCCCACAGTAACAAGGACAGAAACTGCTCACTAAGCTGGCATTCTGAGCAGAAACGTCTGGCAGATGCCTGCCACCCACTTTCCCTAGGATGGTGCAGATGTGGCTGCAGAAAGGGGAAGAGGTCCCCTCAGCGGGCATCCAGCACTGAGGGCCGGGCCGGTCCTGCCGCAGGCCCAGCGGGAGACAACGGGGCATGGACCGGCCTCTCACCTTGATGTTCGTGTCCTGGGAACCGGAGGCTACGAACTCGCCGTACGGGTGGAAATCCAGGCTGCAGATGTTGGCTTTGTGTCCCATGAGTGTGCGAAGAACTAACGAGAAGGAAAGCAGAGACAGCGGCTAAGAGCAAATGAGAAGGCTGGCAGAGGAAGGGCTGCTGTGGGGATGTGTGTGCGCTTTTGGATTCACCGCACAGAAAACAGAACAGAAAAATAGAACAATGACACGTATTTTTAAAACAGGAGGAAAAATCAAGGGTCCCACCACCCTAACAATGAATTTTCTTTTCCTTTCTTTTTTTTTATTTTTTATTTTTATTTTTTTTGAGGAGTCTTGCTTTGTCACCCAGGCTGGAGTGCAATGGTGCAATCTCGGCTCACTGCAACCTCCGCCTCCCAGGTTCAAGCAGTTCTCCTGCCTCAGCCTCCCAAGTAGCTGGGATTACAAGCATGTGCCACCACACCCAGCTAATTTTTTCATATTTTTGGTAGAGATGGGTTTCACCATGTTGGCTGGGCTGGTCTCCTGACCTCAAGTGATCCACCCGCCTTGGCCTCCCAAAGTGCTGGTATTACAGGCGTGAGCCACTGCGTCCAGTCAATAATTAATTTTCCTATATTTCTCTTGAGAAATGACAGCCCTGTGTTACCTCAAGTCTGCAGAAATTGTACCACACTCTCCCCACAGACTGTGCCCCAGCGGCAGCAGAGCCAGGGAACCACCACACTCAGTTCAGGCCCTATGGGCATGCAGCTTATGGTTTGCAGAGGGCTGAACTCCACCCAAGACAGCACGAGGAGAGAGAGAGACCAGGAGAGGTTCAAGCTGGGAGAGAAACAGCTCGGTCGGAAAGAGAAATCCAGGAAGGCTTTATGGAGGTCGTATTTGAGTAGATGTCAGTGGGTGGAGGATGAGGGATGCACTGTTAGGTAGATGGAGGTGATGGGCAAAGTCCCTAAGGAAGGCAAGGGGAGGGCATGGCTGGGGTGGCCCTGATGCACACACCAGTCTTCTTGGGTAACCCCTGTCCATGGGATCTTGAGGATGGTTGTGAGGACACACTGAGGAGCAGTGAGAACTGAGAGGATACAGGGAGGACACGCGAGGACCAAAGAACTCCCGGGGTGGGGCCTGATCGCCTCCCGCTGCCTAGGAACCACATCTCCCATCCTTTCCTGGAAGGTTTTGCAGGCATCTCCATGGCCAGGAGCGGCCCAGCCTGGAGGCAAACCTTGTGTGTTTCAGGGTGTCTTCCAGCACCACTCAAATTTGTCTCATGTTTCCTGCTTTTGGAAAGATTTATAATTCACTATCTGAACAAAACTGACCGTCCTGAGTGGCGGAGCCAGGAAATGTGGGAGTCCAGCCATTCTTAGTTTTGAACCAAGGTGCAATAGAGTGCCTTGTGAGGTAATGAGCTCTCTGTCAGAGGAGGTATTCAAGATTCCATATATAACACTTTACTGCAGAGTCAAGATCCAAGCACTGGGTGAATTAAATGAACTCTACTGTATGATCTTCTCTACCCCCAAAGTCAGGATGTGGGCTGTGGCGTCAGACAGTACTGGGATCAGCCTTGGCTCCAATCCTCACTGGTGGTGTGACCCTGGCCAATCACATACTGTCTCTGGGCCTCACGTTGGGTCACAGAATGGAGTAAACAAACAGACATAAAGTGCTTAGTACGGGCTCTGAACATGGTAAGTGCTCAATAAATGCCAGTCGTAATTAGTCCCATTCACATGTCTTCCTGCACAAGGCCTGCCTTCTGCTCTTGGCTGTCCTGCAAGCTGGGCCTTCTCTCCTCCTCCTCAGGCCTCAGTGCCCCTCTGCAGTTGGCCCTGTCTGGCGCTGGAGCTGGGTCTGGACACTTTCACATCCCTCTGGAGTCTGTCGAATGCATATCCAATTCACCTGCACCAGAATCTCTGCAGCTGTCCCTCCTTGCTCCGTGTAGCTATCAGCTGCTGCTGGGGGCTGGGCATTGCCTCCTGGCCAAGGAGGCCACGCTAGCTCCTGCTCCAGTCCACACCCGCTCCCAGCCCACTCAGCTTGGATCCCACAGCAAGGCTTCCAAAATCCTGCCCTGCCCGGAGAGGATGTGGAGGAGTCCCACCCTGTGTGGGCTGGCTGCATGAAGTGCCAGCCGCCCTCCTGTGGGATCCCGTGGGATCCCCTGCGCTGAGCCACCCTCGCCCTCTGGCTGCGCTGTGGAAAGCAGGCAGGACCACATTCTTCTGGCCTGACTCCTGTCCTTGCTTTTCTATCCCACGAAGGCCTCTGATGCCCACATTCAATCACGGGATCTAGGAACTGCAGAGTGGAGGGGCCTCCGGGGTCTGTCTGCCCCACACAGGAACCCCTAAGGCCTCCCAGCTGAGCACATCCTCAGCCTACATCTGAGCCCTCCAGTGATGGGTGGCCTTCCAAGGCAACCGATATGAGAGGCAGCTCGCTCTCTTTCTCTTTTTTAAATAGAGACAGAGGTCTCCTTTTGTTGCCCAGGTTAGTCTTAAACTCGTGGCCTCAAGTGATCCTCCTGCCTTGGCCTCCCAAAGTGCTGAGATTACAGGTATGAGCCACCATGCCAGTGGAGCAGCTCTCTTTGGAACCTTTCTACACCTGGGGCCTCAATTTGCCTGTCTGTCACTGTCACCCGAGCTCTTGCAAGTGGGGGTGGAGGAGGCCGGAGGTCTTAGCTCTACCTGCTGTGCTGAAGGCAAGTTTCTCTTCCGTTCAATGGCACAACAGAGAGCACTGGGATGGGATTCCTGATGCCAGGATTCAAGTCCCAGGCTCTGCTGCCTGCAGCTACCAGGGCTTTCCTAAGCTCGGTGCCCTCCCTGGGCCTCCATTTGCCCATCTGTCAACTTGGCTGTCCATCAGAATCACCTGGAAGCTTATTAAAATCCAGATCCTGGGCCCACCCCAGTACTGAGTCGGGTTCTCCGAGGGTGGAGTCTGCGCCGTGAGTTTGTAATAAGCTCCTTGTGGAGGAGCCAGCCCTGGCTGTCCAGGGCCCAGGAATCCAGCAGTCTTCATTTTTCATTTCTCAGCCACTTCAAGGAATTCCTCACATTTCCCTTATAAGCAAAACAATTGTGGCTGAGAAAGCCTGGACAAGGGGCACGGCGCCCTCGGTTTCTCCCTTCTGTCTCTTGTTCTTCAGTGAATACTGAATGGCTGGTGCCCACACGCTGGGATTCAGGTCCAGGGAGCTGCCAGCCTTCTGCCTGAGCCTTCCCACCTTCTCCATTAGAGCCCAGCCATCCTGGACTCGCTCTTCCCTGGCCCGCTTGAGTTCAGTGACACCCAAGCACAGCATGCCCTGGTGTGACCAGGCAGTGTGATCACGTGCCAAGATGCAAAGCCTGCAGTCCTGTTTGTTATCAAAGAGGTCCTGGGGCTCTTTTGTTCTTAAACTGACCATCACTGAGTAGGCAAGCATCACTGAAGCGACCTGGGTGCATCTTTATTGAGTACCACCTACACAGAAAGCCCGCTGTTCCTGAGCAAACGGAGCCTTGCCACTGTGTATGCGCGGCTCATGGCTGCGGCCCTGCTGCCAACATAGAGCACAAACCAAGGAGAGGCCCAGAAGAATCTTGAAGTCTCAGCCGGGCCAGAGGGGCTCTCTTCTGGAAAAAGCAGCCTCGGCAACATCCACATTGCCGCTTCCTCTCCAGGGCTTCAGGTAGGTGGCCTCCTGCCTGGCACGTGGGGTGATCCAACCAAGGCTGTCAAAAAGCATCAGGCAGTCCAGGCACGGTGGCTTATGCCAGTAATCCCAGCACTTTGGGAGGTTGAAGAGGGCACATCACCTGAGGTCAGGAGTTCAAGACCAGCCTGGCCAACATGGAGAAACCCCATCTCTACTAAAAATACAAAAATTAGCGGGGCATGGTGGTCCATGCCTGTAGTCCCAGCTCCTCAGGAGGCTGAGGCAGGAGAATCATTTGAACCTGGGAGACAGAGGTTGCAGTGAGCTGAGACTGCACCACTGCACTCCAGCTTGGGTGACAGAGCGAGACTCTGTCTCAAAAAAAAAAAAAAAAAAAAGAAAAGAAAAGAAAAGCATCAGGCAAACAGGTCTCATTTGGACCTCACAGTGCTGGCCTGCATAGTGTTCTGAAACAAATGTTGAGTGAGCTGTCAACATTTTTAAATGGGTGGATTCCACATGAATTTCCAGATTTCCAGCCTCTCTTGAAAAATCCGTAGAGCTGGCACCACCTGCCAAGGCACCGAGGCACAGCACAGGAGCAGTGGGCGAGACTCTCCACTCAGCCCAGAACTGAGGGCATGAGTTTCCAGACCACAACCGCAAGAAACCAGCGATGACCTAGCACAGGGTGGAAACAGACCCGCCCCCAGGCTCATCACACCACAACACTGGGACAAAGACCCTAAAAGCCTGCGGAGACAGAGAGAGAGGAAAGAAAAGACAGAGAGAGAGGAAAGAAGAGCGAGAACGTGGAATGAAGCCAGTCCCCTGTGAAGGATCTGGGATTAGAACAGCACCAGCCCCTCCCAATAGCAACCCTAGAACCTAAAAGGCAGAAGAGCTGCACCTTCCAAATTCTGAGGGCGATATTTTATTGCCAACATAGAACTCTATACTCAAACTCATAAAACAAACACAAAAGCAAATGATGGGGGTAGTATAAAGTCATTTTTAGCCATGGAAGGTCTCCAAAACTATGCCTTCCCAGCACCCTTTCTCAGTAAGCTACAAAAGAATGTGCTCCATCAAAAAGAGGGAGAAAACCAAGAAAGGTGGCGGGGTGGGACCAGGAACAGCAGACGGAGAGAATTCCCCGGAGAAAAGACACGGAGGCCCAGGATGACAGCCGGGCTGCAGGCCACTAGGACCAGAGGAGAGGCTCTGAGAAAAGGCGCCTGCATTATGGGATGGGTTTCAAAGAAATAGGAGGAGCTTTACTCTTCTGGCAGAGAATCTGGGGATAAATGAATAATACAGACATAGAAAACACACAGATTAAAAAAGAAAAAAGAACAACTATTAACTCCAGGGAAACCAAGTTATTAAAAAGAAACAGTCAGTGGTAAATGACACTTACGCATCCTTACGTTATAAACACTGCCTATTGAAATGGTGCTACTGGGAGGGTGGGAGGAGAAACACGAGCGATAGGGCTGGGGGTGGTGCCACGAGAGAGCTAAATTTTCATCCTCTACAGTAGGAAGAGAATAATGTGCTAACTTTTTTTTTTTTTTTTTTGAGATGGGGTTTTGCTCTTGTTGCCCAGGCTACAATGCAATGGTGCGATCTCAGCTCACCACAACCCCCACCTCCTGCCACCTCCTGGGTTCAGGTGATTCTCCTGCCTCAGCCTCCCAAGTAGCTGGGATTATAGGCATGGGCCACCACACCCAGCTAATTCTGTATTTTTAGTAGAGACGGGGTTTCTCCATGTTGGTCAGGTTGGTCTTGAACTCCCAACCTCAGGTGATCTGCCTGCCTCAGCTTCCCAAAGTGCTGGGATTATAGGCGTGAGCCACTGCGCCTGGCCACGATGTTTTTTAAATAAGAAAAGAAAGAAACTGTGGTATAACCATGTGGTCTAGAAAGGTGGAGGCGATCAGCAAAGCACAGATGAAAGCACAGAAAGTTTCGGCTCTTGGAGAATGGGAAGGAGTGAGGCAGAAGTTTCCTCTCTCCATTGGAATTAATTGCAGAACTACTGGTATTTGAGGTTTTAAATTTTAGGCTATGTACAGCTTCCATACAGATGAAAACTAAATTAAAACAGAGCACAAGCAAACAGATCTGGCCATTCCAGGCTGCCTGATGGCACCAGGGAGCCAAGACAGAGTGGGAACCACCTGGAGTCGGGGTACAAGCTCCCCGGTTCTTCACGGCTGTCCCACACAGCCACCTCACTCATTCACGTGACCTGCAGGGCCCCTGGCCACATGTGACGTCCCTTTAGGTTCTAAATACACACACACACACACAGATGCAGACACACACATCCAAACACACACACATCCAAACACACACACACCTGCGCATCCCCCAACCCACACGATGGGTCATGCAGACATTTTCCAGCAGGCCCTCAGTGCCAGCTGCTAGAGGCAGCAGTGCATGTCAATGCCAGGCTAATGGGGGTGGAGTGGGTGCCACACTGCCCGGTTAGTGCTCCAGGAGCAAAGCAGCCAACCTAGTCCAGGCAGGCTTCCTGGAGGAAGTGGCACAACTGCAGAGCCTGAAGACTAAGGCAGGTGCGCGTGCACAGAAGGCAAGCTCGGAGGCCTACTTTTGGCAGCTTCCAGGTCCCAGACACGGATGGAGCCCGACTGGGAGCCAGCCACGATGAGCTCCTCAGGGGTGTTGAGGCGGACGCTCTCCACTGGGGACGTGTGGCCCGTCAGGCTCTGTGGAGAGAGGGCAGCAGCTGCAGTGCACTGCTGAACAGATCCCCGCAGTTGCCGCCCTGAATTCCAGGTCCCCCGGAAACGCTTCAGCGAGAAGTGGCTAAGGCAGGAGAGGGCACCCCATGGGGCCACAGCAGAGCCCTCCTGCAGGCCCTTTCTGAGCAGCTACTCCTCTCGGCCTCAGCTCTCAGGGCTGAAAGTGGACAAACCCCACTCATTCCCCCACCACCTCCCTCTTCCTTGCTGTGCTTCTGACATGGGCGTCACCTGCAGAAATGGCCCTGGGCCTCTCGGAGGGGAGTGACTGGCCAAGATAAAGGGATGCTGTCCCTTTGGCCCTAAGTCAAGCAACCCGCCCCTGCTCTATTCCCCTCTTCACTCTGCCCCACACAAGCCCCTCAGTGAGGAAAGCCACAGCTGAACCAAGGCCTGCCTGGTCCCGGGCACAAATCTTGCCCCTCTGGAACCCCCGGCTCTCCCCGACTGCCCATCCCCACGGAAAGGAGAGGGCTGTGGGGGTTGGAGGAGGGCGGAAGACTTTTCACTGTGGACCCTCTATCTTTTGGATGTTGAGAGGAATAAGTGTATCCCATACTCAAAAATAAACAAAAATAAATCCAAGTGGACGGCCTGCAGGGGGAGAGTGTGCACAGAAACCCCAAGGAGAGAATGACCCCGGCAGCCTGGAGGCACTGTAAGGCCTGGGAGGCTGGTGTGTGTGAGCCAGGGCAGCAGCCGGGGGCGAGACCGGCTGGGGCCTGACAGCTGTACCTGGCATTCAAAGACAAGCCTGCAAGCCAGGCCCCAGACGGTTGGCCCCGTTTCTCTGGGGGTCGTGGCATGTCCTATTTTTGGTCAGTCATTGGTGTTGCTTTTTCAGCTTGTGTATGCTACTACTTTGGCATTTCAGGGGGGGGTAGAAAACACATTTGAACCCTAAAAACAAAGTAAAACAAAACATTTCAATTCATCTTTACTGACCCCTGGCACCCTTGCTGAGGCTGGGGTGGATCTCAGTTCTACCCCTGGATCTCAGAAAAACAGAGGTGATTAAGTTTCTACTAAGAAATTCATCCTTTGCCATATTCTCTCTCTCTTTTTTTTTTTTTTTTGAGATGAAATCTCGCTCTGTCACCCAGGCTGAAGTGCGGTGGCACAATCTCGGCTCACTGCAACCTCCGTCTCCCGGGTTCAAGCAATTCTCCTGTCTCAGCCTCCTGAGTAGCTGGGACTACAGGTGCCCGCCACCACGCCCGGCTAATTTTTGTGTTTTTAGTAGAGACGGGATTTCACCATGTTGGCCAGACTGGTCTCAAACTCTTGACCTCAGTTGATCCACCCGCCTCGGCCTCCCAAAATGCTGGGATTACAGGTGTGAGCCGCTGTGCCTGTCCTAATTTTCTTTATCTATTTCACCAGGAGTCAAAACAATGATACTTCCCTGATTGGCAAGGGATGCGGGGTGGGGCATGGAGGAAAGGGCAGGTTCCGATGCTGCTGGTGAGAACGTAAAATGATTTCTGGAGGGCAGTTTGGCAATCTATTTTGAAAGCTTTAACAAAAGCACACACCCCTGGATTGAATGCAACGATCACGGATCTGCTCAAGGATCTAGGTGGCTGAGGATGTTCACCACAGGGTGGTTTAGCGGAGCTGGAAAAAAGCCAGAAACAACCTCCATGCTGATAACAGGGTGTGGCTAAGATAATTACAGCTCATCCCTACAATGGAACACCATTAAGCCATTCAAAATCATGTTGTAAAAGAATACTTGTTGACACAGGCAAATCCTTACAACATTGTTAGTTTTAAAAATCAGGCTGCACAAGAGTGGCAGTGTTTTTTGATTTGTGTGTGTGTGCTTGTATGAGTATTTGCATGTATACATGTGTACATGCATGTACAAGTGTGCACGCATGTGCATGTACACGTATACGTATCTGTCTCAGCATCTAGAAGGACTCAGACCAAAACACCAACTGTGGTGGCCTTTGGATAAAAGAACTATATGTAATTCATTTTGTGTTTTCTCCTTTATGTGCTCCTAGTTAGAAAACAGTTTCTAGCATTGAACATAGCTGCATAAATAGTGGGGAGATGCTATTTAAGAACTAGCTCCCTAACCAGCTCCAGCCAGGTCCCCTCAAATCCTTGTTGGGGAATGAAGGCTGGGAATGAATTAAAATAAACGCCCACATGTTGCTGCCAGGCAGGCAGATGGGCAGGTGGGAGGGGAGGGGTATAAGTCTTTTGGCTCAACCACAGGCCCGGGGCTTATTTTAACCTTCTCACAAAGCCTGCCTGGAGTTCTTAATAGTACCACAGGCAGGTGACTCCCTCGCTCCTGAGGGCTGGCCACTGTCCCAACCATGCTGGGCTGTCCTGGGCCTCACTGAGCAGACAGCTGGGGGAAGCACCATGCCCCCTCCACCCCTGGACTGGGCCCCAGCGGATAGGGGGCCCTGGGCTCAAGAGAGCCTGAGAAGCTGCTCACTCTTCAGCCTCCAACCCCTGTCCCTGTCCCCTCCCCAGGTCCTTGTCCTGACCCCCTGCTGGCTGTCGGGGCTCACCATGATGCAGTTGGGCTTGTTGATGGACCACAGGTTGACGCGGCAGTCATCCCCGCCTGTAGCCAGCAGCCGCCCGGAGGCTTTGCCCAGCACCAGTGAGGACACATTGCTGGCATGTGCGACGATCTCTTCTACACAGGGAAGGAGAGGGAGAGGCCATCAGGGGGGCCCGATGTGGTCTTGTGAAGGAGGGTGACCCTGCTCGGCTACCCGCTCCAGAACCTGAAACCCAGTGGAAGGCTCTGCCTCCTTCAGCTCCCGCTTTGGTGCCCACCATGAGCTGTAGGACCAGCAGACGGGGCAGGGCATGGGCCTGAGACGGAAATCACTGTTTCTCAACTTTCATCATACCTGTCCTTCCTACCTTTAGACTTCATGATTTTCTTCCTGTTTCTGCACATCACTTGGTAATATTGACTAGTCATACTCAATTTTTAAAATTGACTTGCTATTTTTTATTAGCTTGGTCTTAGGCCATATCCATGAAATTACAAGTTTGATATACTCATGATACTCTTTCTATGATACAAAAAGAAAAAGAGTTACTAAAATTTAAAAAACATTGACCCATGCACTGCCTATGCACCTCTCAGCTGCTGCTTATGTGGACACGCAAACCCCGCTCTGGAGAACACACTCTAAGAACAACCGAAGTCACCTGTAGACAAGCTGCCCCCAGGTGAGCCTGCACGGGGCTGTGGCTCAGATTCAGAATCATGGATCAGGTTCTGGTCTGAGGTCTGCGATCTGCTATTGCGTGGCCTTGGCTACTAGGTCACCTGTCCTCTGAGGGCCTGGCTCCTCGTCTGGAAAGTGGGGATACCCATGGTGCCTGCTCACACCTGATGCTGAGGACTCCCCGAGAGCGTTGTCTGCGTGCTGCTTAGTAGCAGGTGAGGGCTCCGTGACGCTGGGCAGGCTCGGGGCTAGTCACCATGAGAGAGTGGGCATGGGGGCCCCGGCGGGCACCAGAGGGTGAGCTTCATGAGGAGGGGGCAGGAGGCAACAGACAGAGCAGCCGGGGTGGGGGTGAGGGCTGACCACACAGAGGAGGAAGCCATGAAGGCAGCCCAAGGCCCCTGGCCTGGTCAGTGGAGATGGCAGGTATGAGCCTCGGAGGGCTCCACAGGGAGCAAAGCACAGGCAGGGAACCAAGAGGCAGCCAGGGCCTCGGAGCCCATCCCTGCGCAAGCTCCTTCTGGAAAGAAAGCAGAAAAAAGACAGTTCTCCCTACACAGGCCGGGGGAAAACCCCAAGGTGCTGACGCCCCGAGGCACCTGGGAGGCCAGCGTGGGTGACGCCAAGGAAAAGGGTGTTGCAGCCACGGTGCTCCACAGAGGCCCCTCCTGCACCCCAGCTCCAACTCCACTCTGCTTGGGTGTCTCTGCTGCGGACTTCAGACCACAAGGAGGTTGGGAAACTGGGTCCACAGAAGCTGCTTGCCGGAAAGCCGGGCTCCAAGGGGCCACCAGGAATGCCCAGGGGACAAGTCGCAGGCTCAATCTCACTGATGACACCCTGCCTCCTGGCCCGGCCATGGCAGAGCCGGCACAGGCAGCAGCACCAGCAAGGGCGAGGGTTCCCTGTGGGCCCAAACCTGGGCCAGGGCACCGGGGAGCTTGCCATGGGGAATCCCAGGGAGCTGGGCCCCACTTTAGTCCCATCTCAACGAGAGCCTTCTGTCCTCTGGACACTGTGGGGACAGAAACCTGGGGAATCCAGCCACAGACATGTGTCTGTTCAAGAGTTTCCGCCCAACCCGGAAAGAGGGCAAAGCACCTTCTCCCTGGCATTCTGTGCCCAAGCCTGGCATTCTCTCCGTGGAGGCACTGCCCACTCCCCCTGGCCTACCTGGAGGGCTCTGTCTATCCCCTGGCCCTCACTCCTCCCAGGGAAAGTGTCTGGCTGGGCCCTACCTCACTGGGCCTCAGGACTGCTGCCCCTGGAGACAGTCATTCATTCATAATATCAGTATTGCCTGGGTGCCCACTCTAGGCCTTGCACAAAATTTGCCCCAGTGTGATCAGACGGTGGTGGGGGCAGGAGACTGAGCTGGCAAAACCACCGACTTTGGGGTGAGAATTTAGAAGTTGGGCCCTTCTTGAGAAGCCCACATCACTCCCCTCTAAGCAGCCTGACCAGGGACTGACTGGAGCCCAAGGAGGGAGGGCAGAAGGGCAGGGACACAGCACAGGCACCTGCAAAGGAGGCACGGGGCACTACCCCAAGAGCTCCTCCTTCACCTGGCTTGAAGGACAGCGACCAACAGCCCAGGCCGAATACTTGATTTTCATACAAAAAATGAAAAATAAAAATCCTCAGTGTCTACTGGCAGGCCAAGCTCTGGGAGCACATACAACCTGGGCCCCACATCCAGCCAAAGCTGGGGAACACGGTGCGGCATGGCAAGAAGGGCTGAGGATCCACGTCCCAGATGCAAGATACAAAGTACTAGGTTTCAACGACCTCATGTGGGCCACGCACCTCTGATCCTCACCAGACCCTGGAGCCACAAGGAGCCAGAGGTCATGTGGCCCTGGGCTCTTCAGAGTTGATTCCCATGGACACCACCATGCACATGAAATCAGCAGCAGCAGCAGATGCCCAACACGCCTGATCTCATTACCTCCTGCTCGCACACTCTGATGGCTTGGCCTTGCCTTTAAGATAAAGCCATGGCAGCCTCAGTAGGGCTGGGGTCCTGTGGACACATGCTCCTGTGAACTCACTAGGTCTGTGCGGCCCCACGTTCCTCCTGCTGCTGTGCCACTGCCCATGGCCTCCCTTGAGTCCTTCCAATACGCCGAGCCTCCTGCCTCAGGGCCTTTGCGCTTGCTGTTCATGCAACCTGCAGTATTCCCACCCCACCCCCTACCCCACCCCCGAGTTAACTAATTCAGTTTGCAACTAGAGGAGACACAGAGGGATACGGTTATCCAGTTCCTGCCTGTTGCTCTCCCCAGGCTCTGCGCTCCCACCATACAGAGACCTTGACTACTTTGTCACCCATTGGCTCCCCAGTGCCTAGCTCTGGGGAAAAGCCAGCTGTTGAAGGGATGAATATGTAATCCCAATAATGACAAAGTCACTCTGACCAAAGTGTGCCCTCCTTGGGGAACCATAACTGGGTTCTCCCAGAGCCCTAGAGCTTTGGGGAACAACATGGAAATGGCCCAAACCTCTCACTTTACAAACAAGGAAACAGAGGCCCTGCAAAGAACTTTGCCCGAGTCTTATGGTTAAATTCATGGTTAAAAAGTACGTAGTCTTGGCCAGGCATGGTGGCTCATGCCTGTCATCCCAGCACTTTGGGAGGCCGAGGCAGGTGGATCACCTGAGGTCAGGAGTTTGAAACCAGCCTGGCCAACATGGTGAAACCCCGTTTCTACTAAAAATACAAAAATTAGCCAGGCATGGTGGCAGGTGCCTGTGATCCCAGCTACTCGGGAGGCTGAGGCACGAGAATCGCACGAACCCGGGAGGCAGAGGTTGCAGTGAGCTGAGATTGCACCACTGTACTCCAGCCTGGGCGAAAGTGAGAGTCTGTCTCAACCCAGCTCCTGAAAACCAGCCCAGGGACAGCTGGCAGCAGACAGTGACCAGGTGGAGCACACAAAAGCTATGCCAACCAGTTACGATAGAGGTGCCAATGTGTACAGGAATTCTCAAACTCTGATCTGGGCATGCTTGGGATCCTCGAGATCCTTTCGGGGGGTCTGAGAAGACAAAAGGATTTTCACAATAACACTAAGATGGCATCTGCCTTTTGCACTCTCATTTGCTCACAAGCATATGGTGGAGTTTCCCAGAACATCACTAGAGGCCTATTTGATTATATACTCTTGTTTGAAAATGTCTCAGTATTAACTTCTAACATGGTAAATATTGACAGATACATAAATCCAACAAACAAAAGCACTCTGGGGTCCTCAATAATTGTTAAGAGTATGAAGTCTTTAGATGAAAGAGTCTAGAACCGCTTGTTCAGGGCAGTGTCCATCAGTTACAGTCCGAGCCCTGTCTGCAACCCTCTGCCCATCCCTTCTCGCTCCCACTCCTTCCTCCATCCTGGGCCCAAGATGCTTTTATCTGACCGGGGAAGTTTGACTTGTGAGATGTCTGAGAATGCTGCGAACATCTTTCAGGATTTCTCACCCCACTGTCAGCCTAGCTGGAAATGCTATGCTAAGTGCTTTAGGATGTTCATCTTGTCACTTGAATTTCACAGCAACCATAGAATGCAGGCGTCATCTCATTGTATAGACAAGAAAACTGAGCCTCAGAGAGGTTAAGTCACCTGCCCAGTGTCACCCAGCTAAGAAGTGCCACAGTCATGATTTACATCATGGTCTATCTTACTCCAAAGTCTAGGAGTCTCCTCCTGTGCCAAGAACAGGAAACAAAGCTGTGGGTTCAGGCCTCCCAGCAACAAGCAGCTAACAGAATAAATGGGGTGATAAAGAAAAATGAAAACCACTCACGCAACTTCCAGGCTGTCTTGGTGACCACAGGGGTGGCCATCCTTCAGCTGGCTGGCCACCTGAAGCCCCACCCACAAAATAAACTGTGCTTTCCTCGTGGGGTGGGGGTGGATCCCCCCCAGATCCACCAATCAAGTTGGCAGAGAGTTCCCACACATCCAGGCAGGGAGAATGCCTCGTCTTCTGGCTGTGGGCTGCCTCGTGGTTCCAAATCACCCACAGCAGCAAGAACAGCAGCCTGTGCACATCTGTCACGATCCTGGATCATGGGATGTTAGGCTTGAGCCATCTCAGCTCAGTACCGGGCTGCAATACAAACAGAGGTGATGTCATGTTAGAAAATGCTTGGTAAGAGCTATCGCTACCTGGATCACCAAGGCCACTTGATAAAGACTGGCACCCACCAAAGCCACAAGGGCCAGAAGCAAATTGGGTTTGGGGATCTGCAGAGGGGGCACCTCAGGTAGGGTGATTTGGAACACAAGGAAAAAGAAACTCCTCCCAGAGGCCAGGATAATGAGATGCAGCTCTGTTCCGGGATGCTGGCTGCCTAAAGTGCAGCAGCTGCAGTGGGGCGGAGAAGACCACGTGTCTGCAATTCACATAGATTTCTCGGGAGTGGTTGTTTTTGTCTGACGTGTGGGGTGTGGGGGAGTGGAGTCAGAAGCTAAGCTTATGGGCCTAGGAAAGGCATCCCAGAGACGGCCACTTTAGTCCTCCCTGGAAAGAATCTCGAAGATGACCCTGATGGCCCAACTCCCCAGCTCCTGGCAAGGGAACCGCTCCTGCTCCCTGAGATTCCCAAGGACAGAGCTAGGAACTAGGCCTCTGGTCTGGGCGTGAGTGGCTATGACTTCTCAACTCTGAAAGGCCACCTCATGGAGCCTCCCACCTCCTTCCCACAGCCACTTCACCTCTTTCCCATGAGCCCGCTCCCCTCCGTCACCTTTCTCCTGGGTCCCCGGGTCTGCCTCTCTAGTCCTCCGTTCACACCCCCTTTTCTCCCTGCCCCCTGAGTCTCCCACTCATGCACATCCTGCCTCCCGAGCTCCCTCACGTGGCCCCTGCCTCGCCAGACTCCCGTTACTGCCCTTTCCCGTATGTTCCCGGGGTCTCCCATTCATTCATTCTCCTGCTTCTCTTCTCCCTATTCATTACCCGTCCTTCTGCAGACCCCCAGCTCTGCTTCCGGCCTCCCTGGTTTTGCCCCCTCCGGCCTCCACCCCGACCCCTCTGGTCCGGGGGCGGGGGCAGGTACCTCGGCCTCAGCTGATCCTCTCAACCCTCTGCTTGCGGAGTATGGGCTCTAGCCTCCCCACGCCCAGAGCTCTCTGCCCGCAAGCCCGGCCAGCCCCGCCTGGCTCGGCCCAGCCCAGGGCCCACCGTCCCCTCGCCACTTCGTCCCCTTGCCCACTCCACCTGCAGCTGCGGCTCCGGAGGCCGAGGCTCTGCTCCAGGCGCGACCCCCACTTGCCTCCATCCCCTGCCCTGATTGGCCGCTGCTTGACAACCGACCCTCACAACAAAACCTCCGGCTCAGAGCCCCGCCCACCTCGCCTCCCGCACCAATCAGCTGCCGCAGGCGCTCCGCCTCCTGCCAGGACTGACCAATGGAAGCAGGCGCTTCTGCCGCTTTTCCTAAGTACCCGCCCTCTTTTCCTAAATCAGGCTAATCAAGAGGAAGGAGCGTTCAAGAGCCGCCCCTTGGCCTCTGATAAACCAATGCAAGCTGCCTTTTCCTTAGTCCCGCCTCCGTCTCAAGTTTCCCTTTCCTCTCCGTTTCCTTCCTCGAACCTAATTTGTGTCTGAAAACTTTTGAGAGCCGCCCTCCAATGGCGGCTGCGCCAATGGCTTGAGCAACCGTCCTGGATTGACCAATCAGAGCCCGCATTATTGGAAAACCAATTACAAGATAGCCAATGGGAAGGAGACTTCTGGGGCGGTCTGAAGCCGCAGGCCTTCCATCTTGGAGTGGGGAAAAACCTAGGGAGGCCTTAGTCGGCATTTTGCCGAAGCTCCTCATTCTTCCCATTGCCTGCAGATGGTACCCCGTGGCAGGAGGACTTTGTCCCTGTTCTTTGACCCGGACGCCGGCATGAATCCCCCACGGAAGGTCTAGAAGGAAACAGCCTGATTCCGGAGCCGAGGCAGGCGCTGAGTCCTGGAGCATTGACCACGCAGCCACCGCCTCGGCTAATGGATGCGTGGGCAAGGGGCTGCTCCCTGAGGGGCCGCAATCAGGGAATCGGAGAAAGGCCGGCTTTATTTGTGACACGTTGGGCGGGGTGGGCTCAGGGAAGCGCCGTAACCCTTCTCGACTCAGGGCCTCTCGCGTGGCCGCTTAGGAGGGACTCGGCCCCGCAGCCGCCTCTTCCTGTTGCCCAGAGGTTGTCCCGGGCACCCAGAGCTCCTCGAACCTCGCCATTCGGCCTCCAGCCTCTCACCTCAGATCAGGGCTCCTTGGGTTCACATAACGCTCACTACAACCCTACGGGGTAGGAATTCCTGTTCCCATTTACAGATGAGGAAACTGAGTTCCGGGTTAAGATGCTTGCAAAAAACCACACGGTCAGAAAGTAATAGCCCCAGAATTCGAATCCTTGTTCTGAAAGCCGAAGCGTGGGGGAGTCCCCACTCTGCCTTCTGGGTTCAAACGATTCTCCTGGTTCAGCCTCCCGAGTAAGTGGAACCACAGGCGCCCGCCACCATGCCTGGCTAAGGCTAGTTTTTGTATTTTTAGTAGAGACGGGGTTTCTCCATGTTGGCCAGGCTGGTCTTGAACTCCTGACCTTAGGTGATACACCCGCCTCAGCCTCCCAAAGTGCTGGGATTACAGGCGTGAGTCACCACAAGGCACCTTTAAACGATTGGAATAACATCGGATCAAAACTGTCTAGTCTGTAGTTCCTCTTAACTTTTGTATTATTAAAAAAACTAAATAGAGAAAACTTGAAAACACAGTATCATGATACCACGTAGATTCCAGCACTTGTTAACAGTTTGCCATATTTGCTTCGTCTGTGTGTCTTTTTCTGAACCATTTGAAAATTGTAGATACGACATTTCACCCCAACACCAAATACTGAGCATGTAGCTCTTAAAAATAAGGCTCTTGGCCAGGCGCGGTTGCTTGAACCTGGAAATCACTTGAACCTGGGAAGCAGAGGTTGCAGTGAGCCGAGATGGGGCCACTGTACTCCAGCCTGGGCAACAGACTGAGATCCATTTCAAAAAATAAAAATAAAGGCCGGGCGCGGTAGCTCACGCCTGTAATCCCAGCACTTTGGGAGCCCGAGGTGGGCAAATCACGAGGTCAAGAGATCGAGACCATCTGGCTAACACTGTGAAACCCTGTCTCTACTAAAAATACAAAAAATTAGCCGGGCGTGGTGGCGGGCGCCTGTAGTCCCAGCTACTCGGGAGGCTGAGTCAGAAGAATGGTGTGAACCCAGGAGGCAGAGCTTGCAGTGAGCTGAGATCCTGCCACTGCACTCCAGCCTAGGCGACAGAGCGAGACTCCGTCTCAAAAAAATAAAATAAAATAAAATAATAATGACCTTATTCTACATAACCATTGTATCACCACTGCTAAGAAAATTTAATTCTCTAACAACCAGTCCATTTTCACATGTCCCCAGTCATCCCAAAAACCTTTTGACTTTTTTTTCTAACTAGGAACCAATCAGTATTCAGCACACTTTGACTCTTTTAAGTTCTTTCCATTTCTGTCCCCAACTTTTTATTTGTATGACATCGATCTTTTGAAGAGATCAGGCCATTTACCTAGTAGATTGTCCCACGTTAGGAATGTTTCCTTTTAGTGTCATTTACCTGAATTTCCCGAAGTTCTTGTTCGATGGAAGTTCTTCTTAAATGCATTTCTTCCCTTGAATTTCTTAAGTTAGGGCTAAAGGCTTGATTAGATTCATGACAACAAGCACTTAAAAACACTCCAGAGGACACATTGTAAGTGTACAAGGTTGATGAATTTTTACAAACTGAACACATCCAGGTCAAAAAGCAGAACATGACCAGAAACCAGAATCCCCTCCCAGGGCTCCATGCTCACATCTATTCACTAACCCTCACACTCCAAGAGTGATGGTTGTCCTGACTTCTAATATCACCAATTAATTTTGCTTATTTTTGTTCTTTACATAAATGGAATCATTCAGTATGTACTTTTGTGTCTTGAATCTTTTGACATTATACTTAGGCAGTTCGACCATATCATTCCATATAGTTGTGTTGCAAGTTCATTCATTTTCATCGCTCGCTCTATGATGTGGTTTGGCTGTGTCCCCACCCAAATCTCATCTTGTTAATTGTAGCTCCCATAATTCCCACATATGGGAGGAACCCAGTGGGAGATAATTGAATCATGGAAGCGGTTTCCCCTGTACTGTTCTCATGGTAGTGAATTAGTCTCATGAGATCTGATAATTTTATAAGGGATTTTCCCTTTAGCTTGGTTCTCGTTCTCTCGTCTGCCACCATGTAAGAAGTGCCTTTCGCCTTCTGCCGTGATTGTGAGGGCTCCCCAGCCATGTGGAACTGTGAGTCCATTAAACCTTTTTTTCTTTACAAATTACCCAGTCTTGAGTATGTCTTTACCAGCAGTGTGAAAACAGACTAATACACTCCATAACCTCAATATTATTGGCATTTGGAGCTAGATCATTATTTGCTGTGGAGAGCTGTTCTGGGCTTTGTAGAACGTTTAGCAGCATCCCTGGCCTGTATGCACTAGATGCCAGTAGCATTCTCCCTAAGCAGTTAAACACAACCCAAAATATCTGAAGACCACAATTTATGTATCCATTCTGCTCTTGATGGACATTTGGGTAACTTCCAAGTATGGTGCTATTATCAGTAATGCTGCTATGAACATTCTAGCACATGCCTTTTGGCAGATAGCTATCTATCTACATTTCTGTTGAGTTGTTCATCATTCTTACTTGATGAATGATGGATTGGAGTAGAATCTAAGGGTAGAATTGTTGGGCTTTAGTTTAGCTTTAATAGATAATGCCAAGCAGTTTTCCAAAATGGTTGTACTGATTTATACTTTCACTAGGAAGGTTATTTAGGAGTTCCAGTTGTTTCTCATCATCACCAGTACTTTTTATTTTTTTCACACCGGAGGGTGTTGTGACATTTCATTTCCCAGATGACTCATGAATTTGACAACCATTTCATGTGTTTTTTGGCTATTTTTTAAGCTAACATTTAATGACTGCTTTCTATGTGCCATTCCCAGCCTCCCTGCTTTATGTCTTGTCTTTTTTTTTTTTGTTGTTGTTGTTGTTGTTGTTGTTTTTCTGAGACAGGATTTTAATCTGTTGCTCAGGCTGAAGTGCAGTGGTACAATCATGGCTCACTGCAGCCTTGACTTCGTAGGTGAAAGTGATCTTCCTACCTCAGCCTCCTGAGTAGCTGGGACTGCAGACTCATGCCACCATGCCTGGCTCTTTTTTTTTTTTTTTTTTTTTTTTTAAGAGATGGGGTCTTTCTTACTATGTTGCCCAGGCGGGTCTCAAACTCCTGGGCTCAAGCGATCCTCCTACCTCAGCCTCCCTATATGTTGAGATTACAGGTGTAAGCCCCACACCTGGCCATAAGTCATATTTAATGCAACAATGCTACCCCATTCTACAGATTGGTAAGTGGTATCTGGTAAGAAGAGGATCTGGGATTCAGCCCTCAAATCCTGGGGCATGCATCTTAGCTTTCCCCATCCCACCTGGTGAGGTGGGCCACCCTAGTCACACTGAGATCTAACCAGTTGTTTGCAGATGGCTGCAGGACCATCTGCAGAGGTGCTGTGAAGACCTGACATTCCAACGGAGAGAAGGACAGGAAGTAAATGACAGGGCCAAGGGGAGGAAGCAGGTGGTCCCAGGCTATAGATAACGTAAGAAGAGAAAGCCTGCTGCTGGAGCTTGTGAAGTGCGAGGCACAAATGGCCAATTAAGAGTGTGTCTATTTACAGGAAAATCAAGAGAAGCAGGAACAAACAGGGCTGTAGGAGAGGTGGGCTGGCAGTGAGGCCAGGTGTCTGTGTAAACAGGCATTGGCTGGGTAGAGGGAACACAGGAGCCAGGCTCCAGGGAAGAGGTTTCCTTTCTCTGGCAGTTCTGGCTGAGGCCCCAGGAGAGACATCAAGCGAATATTTTCTGGAGCTCCCCCAGGCGTGGGTCCTTGTAGAGCTTTTCCTCCAGAGCCAGGTACTTCAGTGGGGCCAGTTCCTTGTGTCTGAAGTCAGAGGGGCAAGAAAAGAGGGTAAGGGGTAACAAAGCTGGTGGTCCAGCCTCCCACTGGGTTCTCTCTGCCTGCCCTCCCTGCTCACCGATTGAGGCGCTGCTCCAGGATGCGAATGCGGAACATGGCCTGAGAGCAGTAACTCAGGTACAGGTCTTCATCCTCAGGTGTCAGCGTCACCTGGTTCTCCTGGTACCACTGCTGCTTCTTTTGCAGCTCCTGGGTCTCCTGTGGTCATAGGGAGGACAGAGAAGGAGGACTGACAAGGCTGACCTTCACCCAGGCTGCAGGCTGCAATCCCATTGGTCACTAGACAGCCCCATGACAGTTGGCCCCACTGTCCCCACCCACACAAGCCACCTATCCATAGCTGCCACAGAGGCAGGGGCCACAAAATATATTGGGTGGGAGCCAGTGGGGTCATGTTTATAGGGATGTCATGTCTATGAAGTCAGAGCAGGGGTCAAGACTGAGAGAGCCATGTAGCTCTGGACAAGTTACTGGCATTTTCAGAACCTGCAATTTCTTGTCTACAAAATGAGGGTCATTGTACTACCCCCTCCCCTTGTAGAGCTCCTTGTGAAGATTAAGTGACATAATCTTAGTAGTGCATGGGAACTACATGGTGTGTGCCTGACCAACAAAAATGGGTCAAGGACTAGGAGTTGTTATAATGTACCATCTGTCTACCCAGCCATCTGCCCATCTATTCCTCTGCCCATCCCTCCACTCATCCCTGCCCATCCATTCATCCATCCATCCATCCGTCCATGCGTCCATCCACTCATCCATCCAACTGCCCATCTATCCACTCGCCCATCCATCCATCCACTCATCCATCCACCCATCCATCCACCCACCCACTCACTCACTCATCCACCCATCCATTCATCCATCCATCTACCCATCCATTCATTCATCCATCCACCCACCCATCCATCCATCCATCCATCCATCCACCCACCCACTCACTCATCTACCCACTCACTCATCCATCCATCCATCCATCCATCCATCCATCCATCCACCCATCCACCCACCCACCCACCCACTCATCCATCCACCCACCCACTCACTCATCCACCCATCCATTTATCCATCCATCCACCCATCCATCCATCCACCCACCCACCCACTCACCCATCCACCTACTCATCCATCCACACACTCACTCACCAACCATCCGTCCATCCATCCACCCATCCACCCACCCACTCATCCATCCACCCACCCACTCACTCATCCACCCATCCATTCATCCATCCATCCACCCATCCATCCATTCATCCATCCACCCACCCACCCATCCATTCATCCATCCATCCACCCACCCTCTCACTCACTCATCTACCCACTCACGCATCCATCCATCCATC
This sequence comes from Macaca mulatta, assembly GCF_049350105.2. Taxonomy (NCBI): domain Eukaryota; kingdom Metazoa; phylum Chordata; class Mammalia; order Primates; family Cercopithecidae; genus Macaca; species Macaca mulatta. The sequence continues at coordinate 53,340,784 of NC_133425.1, read as the reverse complement.
CATCCATTCATCCATCCACCCACCCACTCACCCATCCACCCACTCATCCATCCACCCACTCACCCAACCATCCTTCCATCCATCCATCCATCTACCCACCCACTCATCCATTCACCCACCCACTCACTCATCCCCCAATCATCCATCCATCTATCCACCCATCCATCCATTCATCCATCCGCCTGCCCACTCATCCATCCACTCACCCACTCATCCATCTGCCCACTCACTCACTCATCCACCCATCCATCTATCCACCCACTCATCCATCCATCCACCCACTCACTCACTCATCCATTCATCCATCCACCCATCCAACCATTCATCCATCTACCCACCCACTCATCCACCCACCCATCCATCCACCTACCTATCCATACATATACCCATACACCTATCTATCTACTCACCCATCCATTCATCCTCGCATCCATCTACCCATCCATCCATTTATGCACCCATCCACCCACTCATCTATTCATTCACCCATCCATCCATCTATCCACCTATCAATCCACCCACCCATCTATCTACCTATTCATCCATCTATCTACCCATCCATTCGTCTACCCATCTATTCATCCATCCATCCATCCATCCATCCATCCATCCATCCATCCATCCACCCATCCACCCACCCACCTATCCATACATACACCCATCCATCTCCCTATCCATTTGTCTATCTGATAAACAAGTGTGAGGAGGAACAACTCAGTCATTTGGAAACTCCAAGCGTTGACATATTCATCCCCCTCATCAGGCCCTCATAAGCCTGTGAGGTGGTGGGCAGACAGCCCTGGGCCCATTTTCTGGATGCAGATGCTGAGATCCCTTCCCCAACAAAGGCGCTGGAGGCACCTTCTCAAAGCGGGCCTGGATGAGGTTGGCCTTGTTGATGAGCCGCTGCTTGAAGTCGCTGAGGCACTCATCCTTGAGGCGCACCGCCTGCCAGCGTGTTAGTTTCTCTCCTGGCGGGAGCTGGGCCAGGAATGGGGCCAGGTAGTCCAGCTGGGTCTCCACCTGCCGCAGGTGCTCTTCATGCATCACGCGCTCCTGTAAGGGTGAGGGGCAGTCAGCTGGATCAGCAGGAACTGCAGAGACCTCTCCAGCTCTGCATCAGCAGTGTGCCAGCACAAAGCCAGACCTCACAGCCAGGTCCCGGTGCATGGCGCCTCCAAGACAGGCCTTAGAAGGGCTTGCATGCTGGTCTCTGGACCTGTGGGTTTTTGTGTTTTTTGTGTTTTTTGTTTTTTTTTTTTTTTTTGAGACGGAGTCTTGCTCTGTTGCCCAGGCTGTAGTGCAGTGGTGTGATCTTGGCTCACTGCCAGCTCCGCCTCTGGGGTTCACACCATTCTCCTGCCTCAGCCTCCCGAGTAGCTGGGACTACAGGCACCTGCCACCACGCCCGGCTAATTTTTTGTATTTTTAGTAAAGATGGGGTTTCACCGTGTTAGCCAGGATGGTCTCGATCTCCTGACCTTATAATAAGCCTGCCTCGGCCTCCCAAAGTGCTGAGATTGCAAGCGTGAGCCACTGTGCCCGGCCTCTGGACCTGTGTTTACTGGTGACAGCCAACTCTTTTTTTCTTACATGAATTTGTGTCTCTCTACCTGAGCTTTGGTTTCCTTCTCTGAGGATCTGACAGGATCATGTCTGTAAAGCACGCAGCCTGATGCCTGACGATCCACAGCAGATGCTTATTCAGTCAATGGTAGTGGTTATTAATGATGTTAGTTAAAAACTGCCAGTAACTCCCTTCACTTTTCTTTTCCACCCTGGGGACTGTGTCCTACATCTGCAGACAGGGGGTGGTGAAGTTGGAGACGTGGGGGCAGACACCTTCCCCTGGGATCTGAGAACGGTCATCTGATGCACCGTCCTGCCTCACGATCCCCAAACTATTTTTAGAAATCTCAGCTTGGTTGGTGAAAGGGATTCAGAAGCCAGCCCTGAAAACCAGGTGGGGCCTTGCAACCTGAGGGTGTAACCCAAATGCCCTCCCTGTGCTGGAGAGCAGGATTGCTCAGGCCTGGAGCCAGAGGTAGCTCACTGGGGCCACTGACCCAGGGTGCAACCTCAGTGGGAGCCCTGAGTAGAGGTGGGCACATAATTTTAATTCTTTTCCCAACCACAGGCCTTGGCTCGGCTACAGCTCCTGGGGATGGGGGGAGACCTTGCCCAAATCCCAGGTACTCTTTGGGATGAACCATAGAAACGGTCAGCTCGGCAGCAAGGATGACCGCATGGTATCAATAACCGTATCCCCCACAGAGGGTTTCTCAGCAGAATCCCTCATGGTCCCCACCACCCTGGAGGCCAGGGGGGTCTAGGAAAAGCTGGGGCCTGGAGAAGGGATTGGGACTGACCATGGCCTCTCGATATTCCTTGCTCTTCTCATTCCGCTTGGTGTCATAGATGGAGATGGTCAGCGTGTGCGCCGCCTCCTCTTCCTCTCGAAGCTTCAGGATCTCCAGCACCTGAAATGAGAAGTGTTGGAGGGCGTGATGAAGACGCCCCCCACTCCTGTAACCCCAGCACTTTGGGAAGTCAAGGAGGGCGGATCGCATGAGTTCAGGAGTGTGGACCATCCTGGGCAAAATGGAAAAACCCTGTCTGTTAAAAAACAAAAACAAAAACAAGAAATTAGCCAGGCATAGTGGTGTGCGCTAGTAGTCCCAGTTACCTGGGAGGATGAGGTGGGAGGATCACCTGAGCCCGGGATGTACAGCCATCATTGCACCACTGCATTCCAGCCTGGGTTACAGAGCGAGACCCTATCTCACAAACAAAGATACCGCCCACCTGCTCACTCTCCCATAGGACCCTACCTCCAGCTCTGACTCCCAGACCTGATGTCTGGACAGCTTCTCCTCCCTCTTCAGGTGCATCATGGCCTCGTACTGGTAGAGCAGCTTCTTGGTGTGCTCCATGGGCTCCACCTGGGACAACAACCACCTCGGTAACACAGAGAGGCTGCCATGATCGGCGCATAGGATCACCTGGGTTCAAATCTACCCCTGCCACTTTCTAGCTGTGTCACCTCGAGCAAGTTGCTAAACCTCTCTGAGCCTTAATTTTCTCACTTATAAAAACACAGATAATAATAATAGAGAAACTGAAGACTCAGAAAAGCTGGGGACTGTGCCAGGAGAGTGAGGGTTTGACTAGGAAGGCTAGCCCCTCAGAGGTGGTGAGAATCTTCCCCTCCCCCAGAGCCTCCCTAGGATCTGAGGTTTGCCCTGACCAGGAGTGGGGAGCATGAGGAGTCGTCTTAGCCTGCTGAATTCTCTTTTTTTGGTAGAAAAGGGAAGATTTTCAGAGGAGCTGCAAAGAGAAGGGTCCCCAGATGGGAACTTTTGGTTTTCCCAAGGGGCAAAGATGAATTTCGGGGCCGGGATTCACCAGTGCCCATCCAGGTTCTCCCACGTTGCTGGAATAAGACAAAGAGCTCCGGTTCCTCCTACACCCGACACCTGCCCGCCGTGGTCCCCATGCCCACCTCGAAGCTGATGCACATGTCGGGCGTCATGATGATCTTGTTGCCTTTGCTGTCCACCTCGGTGCGCCGCAGGAACTCGCGCTTGGAGGCTGTGATGTGGTCGTCGCGGCAGTGGTAGCGCAGCTGGATGCGCTCCTCCGCCAGCAGAAACACGCGCTCTGCCACGTCCTCCTCTGCGGGCTTCGCTGGGTTGCGGAAGAACTGCTCTGTGATTTTCTGGGAGGCGAGAATAAGGAAAGGATGAGGGTGTGAGAGATTTCTCTGCGTGCCCGAAGGCAGGAGCAACGGACCTTCAGGACCCTGGAGTCTGGGGTTGTTTGGAGATTCACGTGGAATAGCCCCTCTTAAGCAGACAATGGATTTCGTGGGTTCTCAGGGACAGGCCACTCCAGTCCCGTATGGTGGTGGGCCCCTCCTCAGCTCCTTCAAGACTCTGCTTGCCTACCTTAAGAGATGGGGAGCGGCCGGGCGCGGTGGCTCAAGCCTGTAATCCCAGCACTTTGGGAGGCCGAGGCGGGCGGATCACAAGGTCAGGAGATCGAGACCACAGTGAAACCCCGTCTCTACTAAAAATACAAAAAATTAGCCGGGCGCGGTGGCGGGCGCCTGTAGTCCCAGCTACTCAGGAGGCTGAGGCAGGAGAATGGCGGGAACCCGGGAGGCGGAGCTTGCAGTGAGCCGAGATCGCGCCACTGCACTCCAGCCTGGGCAACAGCGTGAGACTCCGTCTCAAAAAAAAAAAAAAAAAAAAAAAAAAAAAAAGAGATGGGGAGCTCACTACCTCTGCAGGCAGCCTACTCCATTGCTAGACCCCTAGACATCCCTTACTGCTAGAAAGAGCTTCTTTGCATGCTGCCATTACACACAGTTGCCAACTAAATTGTAATGACATGGAGGGGAAAATGCACAATTTCATGTTAAGTGGGTAATACAGGGACTATAATTCCCAGGTCCCTATCTCAATTACATTAGAAAAAACTCTCAAAACCAAACTTATAATCCATGGTAATATATGAGAGATGCCATTCTGAGATATTTTTGCTTTTCTCTACATTCTTACATGTTTTCCAAATGTTTAGTCATAAGTGTGTATTTTTGCATAACAATAAGGAAATAACACATCCTTGGCCCCATGGTTGAGGGCACAGTCTGGCACCAGACAACCCCAGGATGGTGCATTTGGTGATATGATTTGGCTTCATGTTCTCCCACCCAAATCTCACCTTGAATTGTAATAATCCCCATAGGTCAAGGGCGGGACCAGGTGGAGATAATTGAATCATGGCGGTCGTTTCCCCCATGCTATTCTCATGATAGTGAGTGAGTTCTCCTGAGATCTGATGGTTTTTATAAGCGGTTTCCCCCTTTGCTCCGCACTTATTCACGCTCCTGCTGCCGGGTGAAAAGGACTCTTCTGCCATGATGCTAAGTTTCCTAAGGGCTCCCCAGCCATGCGGAACTGAGTCAATGAAGCTTCTTTTCTTTATAAATTACCCAGTCTCAGGTATTTCTTAATAGCAGCGTGAGAACAGACTAATACATTTGGTAAAATGCTTCGTTCATCATTGGTGCCCTTGGATATGTCTCAGGCCTTAATGCCACCCCAGAGCCAGGGCTCTCACCATTCAGAGGTGACATCAGCTGTCAGAGAGGGAGGGCGACCTGTTCCCAGCCCCGGCGAGCTCTTACCACAATGGGCCGGGGGTTTGACTCTGCACTGCTCAGAGCGAGCTTCTTGACTCGGGGTCGGAAGTTGGCGTGGCGGTAGGAAAGGAAGTCTGGGCGTCCTTGATAGTACTCTGTCATTGTCCTGGCTGTCTCCTCCCGCTTTATCAGGCCATCCACACGGGCCGTTTCATAAAACTCAATGACACGGTCCATCTCAGGTTGCATGGACTTGTACGAGTGCACTGGGTGGGGAGCGGGAGGTGGGAGGAGACAGCTACATGAGCACTAGGAAGTGTGGCTGCTGGCTTGATCGCCCAACCCCAGGCCCAGGGAGAAGACAGCCCCACATTATGGATGAGGTTAGCTATGGAACCAGTTCCCTATTGCTGAGTGTTTAGGTTGTGTACAACTTTTTCTGATTATTACCAACACCATGATGAACATCTGCATCGCGCATTTTTCATTCTTGTCCATTATTTGCTAAGAATAAATTATCAGCAATGGAGTTGCTGGGTCCAAAAGTGTACAAAATTTTTGAGATGGAGCCTCGCTCTGTCACCCAGGCTGGAGTGCAGTGACGCGATCTCAGCTCAATCCACCCAAAGTGCTGGGATTATTGGTGTAAGCCACTGTGCCCAGCCAAAAGCGTACACGTTTTGTGGTCATTATCAATATTTTGCCCAACTATCCTCCATAAAAGTTCCAATTTTCTGTCCCATCAACAGTGACACAGAGTGACTGTTGCTGCCACACTTGTTCATACCCAGTAGTACCATTTTTTTCATCTTTGCCAACATGGGGGTTATAAGATGGGTCCTTTATTGGTTAGGGACCTTATTAGTTTCTTTTTTTCAATATCAACCTCCAAATGAGGTTGATCATTTTTAAAAATGTATATTACCCCATACTTTTCTTTTGTAAATTTCTTGGTCAGGATTTTTTTTTTTCCTTGAGACAGGATCTCTCTCTGTCACCCAGGCTGGAGTGAAGTGGCATAATCTCGGCTCACTGCAGCCTCCACCTCCTGGGTTCAAGTGATTCTCCTGCCTCAGTCTCCTGAGTAGTTGGGATTACAAGCATGTGCCACCACTCCTGGCTAATTTTTGTATTTTTTGTAGAGATGGGGTTTCACCATATATCTCAGGCTGGTCTTGAACCGCTGGGCTCAAATGCCCACGTTGGCCTCCCAAAGTACTGGGATTACAGGTGTGAGACCCTGTGCCCGGCACTGCCTCCTTTAAATGTGGCCTCCATCGTGTGACCTCATGGTGAGGTTCTGGCCTGATTCCAACCACTGAACGGGCATGTGGTGCCCCTTTTAGCTTTCCTGGAGGAACATTTGTCACGTTTCCTTAGATTTTCTGAGCTTTCCCTGACCTCCCACACATCGGGTTTGCTGAGGGAGGCAGGGCAGCTTCTACTGCTTGCTGCCCAAGAACCCCTGTGTAATATGTATGCTGGTTCCTTCCACCACATACCACCTGCCACAGGGTGTGTGAGGCCTCTACCCCAGGCTCCTGGCCGGCCCAGGAAAGGGGAGCCACGTACCGCGCAGAGCCTGGGGGTGGCCAGGTTTGAAGTAGTCTATCTTCAGGTCTGTGGTCTTGTTTATGTGTTTCAGCTCCAGCATGTCCTCCCGGTTCTGGTACCACTCCTTTATCTCCAAAATATTGGTACCTGTGGGGCCGATGGACATTTGCTGCAGCCAGGCCAGCTCCCCTAGTCTTCAACCCCTACTTACTCCAGGCACACAGAGGCCAGCAATGCCCCCAGAGAGAGTAGAAGCCACCCCCGCCCCTGGGTGGGCCTGGAACCATGGCCAGAGCAGTCCCCCTTACACTCCAGGTCCTCGTAGGTGGTGAGGCGGCTCACAAGGCCGTTGCTGTTGAGGTACGGGGCCCACTTCTCCAGCTTTGCCCTCTTGTACTGAATCACCTTCTTCCCGTTCGGGCAGCGGGTCTCAAATGCTGTGGACACAGTCAGCTGGGGTCTATCCTTCCTAGTTTGGGGGAAGGGAGGGCCAGCCCTGCCCAGCCACTCATCCATCCACTGCCCATTCTCTGTGTACTGAACTCCTCTGGCCCCAAGCCTGATCCAGGGAGGCCGAGGAGAATAATCACCAGGGTGGCCCCAGCCCTAGAGGGGTTCTCAGACCAGACAGAAGCACAAATCCACCCAAGAATGGGATTTGAGCCCCATCAGAGGGTCTGCCCCGCAGCCAACCACACTATTCCACTGCCAGGCCTTTGCTTGTACAGGTCTCTGCCAGAAACACCATCATCCCCGCCTCCTCTTGTTGGACTGACTCCTTCAGATCCTTCAAAACTTTGCCCAGGTGACCTCTAGCCTACTTCTGGTACCCCTTTCTGCTCACCCATCCCCAGGCCCTAGCCCCAGTGCTGGGCTGGGTGCGCCTCCTCTGGGTTCCCATGACACCCTCTCTGGCACTTCCCACCCTGATGAAATGGCCCATGCCCTCCCCATAGGCCTGAGTGCTCCCTAGGTGGGCACCAGCAGATATTGACATGGAGCATGACAGTCCCTGCCCTCCTGCCTTCTCTACCTGCCCCTCTCCGGTCCTGAGACCCCCTGCACCATCTGGGCACTGCCCGTAGCCTCCTCTGGGTAGAAGAGTGTGAGAGGGGAATGGGCTGGGTTCCCAGGCCTTGCTGCCGCCCACATGCCATCATCCCACACATGCTCACTAAGCTGCATCGCCCTGTGTGCCTGACTGGTGTCAGGGCCTCGGGGTCAAAGCTGAGTGCTTGTGGCAGGAAGGGAGGAGGGAGGGAAAGAGGGTGCAGCTGAAGGTGGGAAAGGTGGAAATGTGGAGCACGGCATTCCCTGCTGTGTCCCCCCGCCTCACTGCTGCCGCAGACCTCTCTGGAGGCCCAGGAACTGGATCTGGAGAGGGTAAGTGAACACACAAATAGAAAATACCTTCCGGGGAGATCTCAATCTGTTCCACCCACGAGTGGGGCATGTCGAAGCTCTTATCCTCATCCTCCTTGCCCTGATGGGAGAGAAGCGGGTGGGGGAGGTGGTGTTGGTCAGGGCCTGGAAGCAGAAGTTATAGTCAAAGCTCTGTCTCTGCCGACAGAGCCAAGCCAAGGTGGTCCGTTGGCTTCCCCAGGGGAACTGGAGGTCATGAGCACGACTCATGATGTGGAAGAGGAGGAGTCTACTCTGGGCAGGGAGCTCTTCCCTATACCTGCCTGGCTTAGGACAGCAGCACCCCCTGCCCTGGCTGCAGGCCCTTCGTGATTAGAGAGGTGTTTCTGGAGTCAGGGTGCCCAAGCCCCACCCTCTCTCCAAGACCAGCTAAGGGGTCCTGGGCAAGTGTGTTAACTGCTCTAAGCCTTAGTTTTCTTAACTGTAAACTGGACCTTTTAGGAGGATTAAATGATATAATGTCTGTAAAGGCCTTGGGACTCTGTCTGGCTGACATTATTATTATTATTATTGTTATTATTATTATTAGAGATGGAGTCTTGTTCTGTTGCCCAGGCTGGAGTGCAGTGGCATGATCTTGGCTCACTGCAACCTCCACTTCCCAGGTTCAAGTGATTCTCCTGCCTCAGCCTCCTGAGGAGCTGGGATTACAGGCATGCGCCACCACACCCAGTTGATTTTTGTATTTTTAGTAGAGATGGGGGGGGCGGGTCTCACCATGTTGCCCAGGCTGGTCTCGAACTCCTGACCTCAAATGATATGCCCATCTTGGCCTCCCATAGTGCTGGGATTACAGGCATGAGCCACCGTGCCCGGCCTATTATTGTTTCCTCTCTGAGCCTTAATTTCCCCATTTGTGAAATAAGGCCTGATCTAGATAAATGGTCCTCAAACTAGATAATCACAGAAACTTGGATAAGACTTTCTCAACTTAAAACCTTTTTTCCACAAACATTGCTCATACATCTGACACCTGCTTATCTAATTGTGACATTTTGCAGGGGACAAAAATGGGTGAGCAGTCAGCAGTTAGTATTGTCAAAAATCTCCAAGACAGCCAGGTGGGTGGGCTGTCACCAGGGGTCTGTTTTTTCCTGGGGGTCCATGACTGGGCTCTGACTCTTTGGGTTGCCCTCTGTCCATCTTTGCTGTAATGAGGGCTCTTGGGCCAGGGTGGACCAGGACTCTGTGACGGGAACTGTTTGATTATTAGCCATGCTGGCACTAAGCCAGCTGCCTGCAGGGCTGGGCTCTCAGGCCCTGGCTGGTCCATGCCCCATGACCAGCAGGGGGCGCCTATGCCCAGATTTACTGCACACGAGATGTCCCCAGTCTCTGGAGATGAGGACGCTGAGAACATTCAGCACCCTTTTCAGGCGGTCTACACTGCTGTGGCAAGCACATCACATCAAGCAGCCCCAGGAGGTAGAACAGAGTTACCATTGAGAACCCAGACTGTGGAGCCAGACTGTGTAGGTTCAAATCCCAGCTCTGTCACTTACCAGCTGTGTCGCTTTGGGTAAGTGACTTAACCTCTCTGTGTGTGAGTCTTCCCATTGGTAAAACGGGATCATATTAATCACAGGTGGTAATACCAGTGCCCACCTCACCAGGTGGCTGTGGGGATTTTAACAAGTTACTTCAGGTTAAATAGATACAATGGATCCCAATGCTTAGTAAGGACCATATGAGTGCTTACCTTTTACTTCGGGCTGAATGGCGTCCCCCTAAAATTCATAGGTTGAAGTTTTAAGCCCTGAAAGTGACTATATTTGTTTTATTTATTTTTCTTATGTTTTCTTTGTTGTTGTTGTTGTCTTGATCACTTACTGTTTGAATGATTGTATTTAGAGACAGGGTCTTTAGAGAGGTGATTAAGGTCAAATGAGTTCAATTAGAGTGGGCCCTAATCCAATAGGACTGTGTTGGTTGGGCATGGTGGCTCATGCCTGTAATACCAACACTTTGGGAGGCCAAGGCAAGGGGATCTCTTGAGCCCAGGAGTTCGAGACCAGCCTAGGTAACATAGCGAGACCATGTCTCTCTGAAAAACGAAAATTAGCCAGGTGTGGTGGTGTGTGTCTGTAGTCCCAGCTACTCAAGAGGCCAAGGTGGAAGGATCATTTGGGCCCAGGAGTTCGAGGCTGCAGAGAGCTATGATCGGGCCACTGCACTCCAGCCTGAGCAACAGAGGAGACCCTGCCTCAAAAAAAATAAAAAAATATATATGACTGATGTCCTTATAAGAACAGATTGGGACATAGATTTGTACAGAAGGAAGACAGTGTGAAGACAGGGAGAAGACAGCCATCTACAAGCCAAGGACAGGGGACTCAGAAGGAACCAACCCTGTCCACACCTTGATCTCAGACTTCCAGCCTCTAGAACTGTAAGAAAAATAATTTCTGTCTTTTAAGCACCCCCATCTGTGGTGCTTTGTGATGCCAGACGAATGCACCTATTAGAATTACTATGAATATAACTATGACCCTTCTGCCTCCATTTCACATAAAGGCTGAAACTGAATTCCGAGAAGGGAGGCTGGTGATGTGGGTAAGGCCCTGGTCAACGACTTTCAGAGGAACCGACAGAATAGACAAGAAAGGCCTGGCAGCGTGTGGGGCTCATGATGGCTACTTGGGATGGAACTGAGAACAGCCAGCTCTGGGACTCCCAGGGGTCTTATGACCCCGCTCTGCAACTGTCTTTTTCTAAATTTATTTTTATTTTTTGTGGTGGGGTGGGGTTGCCCAGGCTGGAATGCAGTGGCAGGAACACAGCTCACTGCAGCCTCGACCTCCCAGTCTCAAGTGATCCTCCTGCCTCAGCCTCCCAAGTAGCTGGGACTACAGATGCATGCCACCACAGCCAGCAAATTTTTAAATTTTCTTGTAGAGACAGGGTCCCACTATGTTGCCCAGGCTGGCAAGGGGCATCTTTCCAAAGGAGCAGGGCAACTCCTGAACAAGGTGGACGGTATGGGGGGAAGAAGACCTGACTTCAAGTCCTGTCCCTTCCCTAACCCACTGGGAGGTCCTGGGTAGGTTACTGGCCTTTCTGGGCCTCAATGTGCCCATCTGTAAAATAAGGGAATTGCCCAAGCCTTCCTGCTTTGAGGAACAGATCATTGGTCTACGTGGGCCATCCCCCACTGCCACACACACGCTGCTGGGGACACTTGTCAGGCTCCCTGAAGCCTTCACACACATTCCCTCGGTTCTTGAGCTGCTGAGACTCACCAGATTTTCCACATCATCCTCATCGTTTATCCCACTGTCATCTTCTTCAGTCAGGGACAGCTGAGACTTATCAGTCCCCAGGAGCATGTACTCCCACCTCACAGGGTCACCCAGGTCAAAGATCAAGTCCTGTTGGGGATGAGGACAGTCAACTGAGTGCACCCCACGGCCACCACGTCCCCATCTGCTCCATGAGGAGTTGGGAGATGGCTACTCCAGGGCAGAGAAGAGACCTGGGCCCAGGGCTGAGAGAAGCAGAACGTCAGTCCCAGGTGGCTCTGAGAGTCCACGCCCACCCTCCTCATCCCAACAGGGAAACTGAGGCCCCGAGGGGAAGCAGAACTCCCTGCCCATCATTCAGCCTCCCTGTGAGGACATCTCGTGCTGGCCTCTCTGAGAGACCACGAGGCTCTCTGGCCTGGGCTAGACCTGGACGTGTAGGTCTTTCCGTATCAGCGGGGCAGTGCTTAGAGCCAATGAAAACAAACCACCAAGATTTGATGGTAGAAGGGTCTAGCACCTCCCAGAAAGCGGAAGGTTTTTAAAAAAAGGCTTCCTCCTGTTTATTTTACCCATGCCAGGAACAAGGGAACTAGGCAGGCACACGTGGAGGTTATACATAAGAAGCAGGTGGACAGCCGGGCATGGTGGCTCGTGCCTGTAGTTCCAGCACTTTGGGAGACTGACACAGAAGGATCACTTGAACCCAGGAGCTCAAGACCAGCCTGGGTAGCAAAGGGAGATCCCACCTCTACAATTTTTTGTTATTATTTTGTTTATTTTTTTTGAGACAGAGTCTCACTCTGTTGCCCAGGCTGGAGTGCAGTGGCGTGATCTCGGTTCACTGCAACCTCTGCCTCCCAGGCTCAAGTGATTTTCCTGCCTCAGCCTCCTGAGTAGCTGGGATTACAGGCACATGCCACCATGCCTGGCTCATTTTTATGTTTTTAGTAGAGATGGGGTTTCACCATTTTGGCCAGGCTGGTTTCGAACTCCTGACCTCAAGTGATATGCCTGCCTTGGCCTCCCAAAGTACTGGGATTACAGGCATAAGCCACTGTGCCTGGCCATTTTTTTTTTTTTTTTTTGCCAGTGCATGGTGGCACGCACCTGTAGTCCTGGCTACTTGGGAGGCTGAGGCAGGAGGATCACTTGATCCCAGGAAGTTAAGGCTGTAGCGAGCTGTGAACACACCACTGTACTCCAACCTGGGAAACAGAGTAAGACCCTGTCTCTCCAAAACAAAACCAAAAAAAACAGCAGGTGGGTGGGAATTTCTCCTCTATGGAGTGTGTCTGCCACCTCTTTTCTTTCTTTTCTCTCTCTTTTTTTTTTTGGTTTTTTTGTTTGTTTGTTTTTTGAGACAAGGTCTCCCTCTGTTGCCCAGGCTGGAGTGCAGTGGCACGATCTCGGCTCACTGCAACCTCCACCTCCTGGGTTCAAGTGATTCTCATACCTCAGCCTCCTGACTAGCTGGGACTACAAGAGCATGCCACCATAGCCCAGCTAATTTTTGCATTTTTAGTAGAGACGGGTTTCATTATGTTGGTCAGGCTGGTCTCAAACTCCTGACCTCTTTTCACCCAGCCCACCTGAAGCCTCGGTCCCCTCAATAAAAGTGGCTCATCTGTCAGATAATTCCTAGAAGGTGGGGAGCACCTCACATTCTAATCAACACCTTCCTAGAGCAAGGTGTTCTCCCCACCCTAAATCATGTTCCAGAGGAAATCAAAGGCTGCAGAACAGCTGCCTGGAGGGGTGTTAATATTAAGCTGTTCTGAAGCCAACACTAAGCCTAGTACTCACTGTCATGTGTGAGTCCTGGGAGGGCTCCTGAGTATTTCTCTGCCCTAGCTGGTGGGTGGAGGGGAGAGAAGTAGGGGGCATAACAGAGGAGAGTGGGGGAGAGAACTGCTGGTAGATGTCACAGCGACTGCAGACAAAGCTTAGTGGGCTTAGTGGATAGCAACCCAACTGTATAGATATTTGCCGCCTTTCACACTTTTTTTTTTTTTTTTTTTTTGGAGATGGAGTCTTGCTCTGTCGCCCAGGCTGGAGTGCACTGGCGAAATCTCGGCTCACAGCAATCTCTGCCTCCTGGGTTCAAGCAATTCTCACGCCTCAGCTTCCCAGTTAGCTGGGATTACAGGTGCCTGCCACCACACCTGGTTAATTTTTGTATTTTTAGTAGAGATGGGGTTTCACCATATTGGTCAGGCTGGTCTTGAACTCCTGGCCTCAAGTGATCTACCCACCTTGACCTCTCAAAGTCCTGGGATTAAAGGCGTGAGCCACCGTGCCTGGCCAACCTACTTTCACTCTTGGCCTACATTTTGTTACTTTTGTAAACCAGTGTAAGCAGTAGTTAGATATTATGCTTTGTTACTTTAAGTTGTATTTCTTTAGAAAAAGCATAATTGAATGGACAACGGCCACATCCATGTGTCCAGGGTATGTTAGCACCAGGCAGTCACTCTGTGGATGCCTTACCATCCTCCTCCAACCCCTCGCTATTTCAAGGTTCTTTGAAGAAACAAAGCAGCTGCTCCAATGTTTGTGTGGTGGTAACAGTGACAACCTATGTCATCATCTCTTCCTCATGCCCTCACTTGGTACAGTACTGCCCCTCTGGCCTCACTTCCGCCTTCACCTTGGAGCCTGATGGATGGGATGGGGACATTCAGGCTGGAAGAGGGGCTGAAGGAGGACTGTAGCATCCTCTGAAGGGCTGTTATCCTTCAGAGGACACCGACCACCATGGTGCTTATGAGCCCAGGCCCTGGGGGAGGGCAGTGTCGGCTCTTCTCCCTCTGTGTGGCGTAGGAGAAGCGATCTCACTTCACTCGGCCTCAGTTTCCTTACCTGTAAAATGGGAGCAACAATAGTTAACATGTATTGAACAGCTAGAGACTATTTGGAGCACCTACTGAGTGTTACTTCCCACAACCCTGGAATCAGTGTCTAAGGGAGGCAGAGTGACGAGAGGCGTCTCCTTTGCTGAAGGCAGAAGTTTCTCTATCTTGGAGCTTCTGACTTCTTCACAGAGACAGAGCAACCAGCAGAGCAATCATGCATCAACTCTGCCTGTCTCCTGCAGGGGCCGGCAGTCGTCCCTCTGACACTTATTTACTTATTTATTCATTCCCCAAGACTAAATGACCATTTAAAAAGGTCATCAGGTACAGTGGCTCAGGCCTGTAATCCCAACACTTTGGGAGGCCAAGGTGGGCAGATCACTTGAGGTCAGGAGTTCGAGACCAGCCTGGCCAAAATGGTGAAACGCTGTCTCTACTAAAAATACAAAAAAATTAGCCAGCTGTGGTGGTGCCTGCCTGTAATCCCAGCTACTCAGGCTGAGGTGACAAGATCACTTGAACCCAGGAGGCGGGGATTGCAGTGAGCCAAGATCGCGCCACTGTGCTCCAGCGTGGGTGACAGAGTGAGAGTCTGTCTCAAAAATAAAATAAAATAAAAGTATGGAACACTATATAGAAATCAACATTGTCTCCCATAATCTGGTGCATCTGGGACTATAGAAATGTCACTGTCTCACCCTACATCTTCAAATTCACATTCTCAGGTCAAAACAAGTCTTCCAAAGGGATCCTTTGGGAAAAACAAGCTATTTCCTCGGCTTATATTTCCCTGTTTTTGTAGCATGCACCGGCAATTTATGCAAGTAGTATATACTGGGAAGGAAGAAAGGGGTCCACCAGCAAGCCCATGGCTGTTGACAGCCATGAGATTAGAGACAAGCACAAAGGGATAGGTCAACATACTGGCAAGCAGTTTTGTGACAGCTTGAGAATAACTCTTCATACTGTTCATTTCATTCCTGATAGAAACCTCACTGCCCAGTGCGTGCATGCGTGCGCGCGTGTGTGTGTGTGTGTGTGTGTGTGTGTGAGAAAGAGAGAGAGAGACTCTCTCTGTGTTGCCCAGGCTGGAGTGCAGTGGCACAATCACGGCTCACTGCAGCCTTGACCTCCCGGGCTCAAGCAATTGTCCCACCTCAGCCTCCCTAGTAGCTGGGACTACAGGTGCATGCCATCATGCCTGGCTAAGTTTTTTGAAATTTTTTTATAGAGATGAGGTCTCACTTTGTTGCCCAGGCTGGTCTCAAACTCCTGAGCTCAAGTGATCCTCTTACCTCATCCTCCCAAAGTATCAGGATTACAGGCGTAAGCCGCCATGCCCCACCAGAGTGCATAGGTATTGATGAGGTAGGCCAGCGAGTTACAGAGCCATAAAGAAATGATGTTGCCTAGGAGGAGGTGAGGAACAAGACAGATGAGAAATCCTAGGATGCCTTCTTCCCAGTAGATGTTTGCTATGGAGTCACAAAGTTCACAGTACTTGGACTCTCTGTCAATGAATTGTACCATAAATCTCAGTAATCCATGCAGAAGGGATGTGCGATGGGGGTAGCAGCAGAACGAGTGATTATCTCTCGACTTATCTCCATGATAACTCGGTCAAAGGAAGATGAGACAGCTTTCTGTACATTTCCAGGTCCTAACTACTGCAAAATTTGACTGTGGATTCCCAAGCAGTTTTGGAGTTAAGTGTGTGAACAACCTGCACCTCCCATCAATGCTGGCAATGTACTGAGTATAACTAAAGGGACCAGGAAGCTGACCTACTTGCTGCCCCAAAGTATTCTGACCTGCTGTTGCAGGAAGAGGCTCATACCCCATGAGAGCAGCTGGGACAGGATGGTGAGACAGGAGCTCAGGAGCACCAGATTGGCTGCGTCCGCCATGCAGATGGACAGACGAGAAAGCCATTCCTCAGGGTCTCCTTAAAAAGGACCCAAGGGAAACTGGCCTGGTCAGAAACAGTGCCTTCGAGACAACGAAAGAGCACTGATAGACATACCCGAGACTGGGTAATGTGCAAAGAAAAAAGAGGTTTAATGGACTCACAGTTCCACAAAGAGGACAACCAATGCTAATACAAATCAAAGCTCCAGTGGCTCTATTAATATCAGACAAAATAGATGTCAGAATGAAAACTATTACTAGGGACAAAGCTGATTATTTCATGCTGATAGGTCAATTCGTCATGAGGACATAACAATCTCAAACATTTACTCATCTAATAGCAGGGCTTCAAAATACATGAAGCAAATACTGATAGAAATGAAAGAAGAAATAGAGAAATCCAAAACTGTAGCCCTAAGATTTCAATAATGTTGTCAATAATTGAAAGAAATGTAGGCAGAAAATCTGCAAAGATATACAATATTTGAATAACACTATCAATCGACTTGAGATTATTGACATTTATAGAACATTCTACCCAACAGCAAAATACACATTCTTGTCAAGTACACACAGAAAATTCACCATATTAAGAATTTGGTGAATTTCCTAGACAGACCATATTATGGTCCATAAAACAAACTATAGCACGTGTAAAATAATAGAAGTCATACCAAGTTATATTCTCTAATCACTACAGAATTAAATTAGAAATCAACAGTAGAAAGATCTCTAGAGGGTTTCTAAATATCTGTAAACTAAACACATTTTCAAATGGTCCATGAATTAAAGCAGAAATTAAAATGGAAATTGAAGAGCATATTGAATGGAAGGAAAATGAACACGATAGAGTAAAATGTGTGGGATGTCACTAAAGTAGTGCTTCCGAGAGAAAGAAGGCTTATGTTAGAAAAGAACAGGCTTAGCCGGGCATGGTGGTGCATGCCTGTAATCTCAGCAACTTGGGAGGCTGAGCCAGGAGAATCACTTGAACCCAGCAGGTAGAGGTTGCAGTGATCCAAGATTGCGCCATTGCACTCCAGCGTGGGCAACAAGAGCAAAACTCCATCTCAAAAAAAAAAAAAAAAAAAAAAAAAAGAACAGTCTTAGATGAATTATCTCAGCTTCCACGTTAAGAAACTAGAAGAGAGTAAATGAAGCTCAAAGTAAGCAAAAGGTATAAAATAATAAAGATCAGAGTGGACATCAATGAGATAGAAAACAAAAACAATGGAGAAAAACCACAAAACCAAAAACTGGTTTATTGACAATGAGGTAGGAGGTGGGACTCAACTCAGAAGGTGGGACTTGACTTCCAAGCGGGGGACTCAGACACTGGACCAAATTGAGGACTAGCTAAAACGGGGCCAGGGCAACACCCAGATATTACACCTTTCCATGGCAAAGACCCAGTGAACCAGAGGTTACCACCCTATTTCTAGAAATTTCTGCATAATCTGCCCCTTCATTTGCATATGATTAATGTGGATATAAATATGACTGGGGAAGTGCCTCTGAGCTGCTACTTTTGAAACCACCTTTGCACAATTATGACTGAGACATTGAAAGAGATCTCACTTAATTGACTCCATCTTGCTTCTAACCTCCAAGCTGTCCTTGTTCATTCCTAGGTGCAGGCTGAACTAACTTTGGGAGAAACTTAGTTTATTATAGTTTAAAACAAAGGCGATAATAGCCCTTTCCCAAAGCAGACTGCCTTCTTGCCTAGGGAACTAGATTGACTTTGTAGGACTAACATTAGCCACAAGATTAGAAATTATGGCTTAGGAGTCATGCAGCTGGAGGCTACGAGATTCTGACCTTCCCTAAACTGCTCCTAAGATCAGTGCTTGAGATATTTTGCAGAGCCTGCACTTGATGGCTCAGCTGGCACCACCAGATGGATAAACTGGCTTATCTGATCTTGTGACCCCTACCCAGGAACGGACTTCGTGCAAGAAGACAGCTTTGATTTTCTATTGTTTCATCTCTGATCAATCAGCACTCCTGGTTCACTGGCCTCCCCCAACCCACCAAGTTGTCCCTAAAAACTCTGCTTCCTGAATGCAAGAATGCTATGGGAGACTGATTTGAGTAATAACAAAACTCTGGTCTCCCACACAGCCAGCTCTGCATGAATTACTCTTTCTCTATTGCAAT